>NC_135076.1:30175551-30205551 GCF_051107435.1 Chaetodon auriga
AAAATCTCATCGTCAGTATTTGATAATGTCTCGATGTGGAGAGTTGATTCATCTGTTTATCGTTTCTGGTCAATTTAAAGTTGCAGGTCGATCAGAGACGTTACGGATCTCTGATCTCTGATTGGTGCGGCGTGTCAGCAGCGTGCACATGCTGCATGTAGCCGCTAACAGCAAAGCATAAGATGAAGGTTCGAACTGTAAAATCCGCTTTGTGTGAAAAGTAAGGTGAAACCGGGCCGACCAATCGGCCGCCGGCTGCCGTGGATCTCTTCAGCGTCGCGGCTCGTTCAGTTTGGATCCACGCGGTCCCTCGTACGATCTGAACGACGCTGAAAATAGATTCGCTTTCAGCCCGAATGCCAGAATCCAAACCGAAGCAGCTCCACCCACCAAAACTCTAACAGCCTCCATCTGTGGCCCTGACGCCACGCCCCTATGCCATGCTCCAACGCCACGCCCATAAAGAACAGCATCAACCTGAATCAGAGCGTCCATGTTGAAACACGACGAGAAATCTGCTCAGATTCTGTTTCTCCCCCTCCTTCCTGTCCTCCTGCTCTCTGTCCTCCTTCTTTCTGTCCTCCTTCTTTCTGTCCCCCTCCTCTCTGTCCTCCTGCTCTCTGTCCTCCTTCTTTCTGTCCCCTCCTTTCTGTCCTCCTGCTCTCTGTCCTCCTTCTTTCTGTCCCCCTCCTCTCTGTCCTCCTGCTCTCTGTCCTCCTTCTTTCTGACCTCCTGCTCTCTGTCCTCCAGCTCTCTGTCCCCCTCCTCTCTGTCCTCCAGCTCTCTGTCCCCCTCCTCTCTGTCCTCCTTCTTTCTGTCCCCCTCCTCTCTGTCCTCCTGCTCTCTGTCCTCCTTCTTTCTGTCCCCTCCTTTCTGTCCTCCTGCTCTCTGTCCTCCTTCTTTCTGTCCCCCTCCTCTCTGTCCTCCTGCTCTCTGTCCTCCTTCTTTCTGACCTCCTGCTCTCTGTCCCCCTCCTCTCTGTCCTCCAGCTCTCTGTCCCCCTCCTCTCTGTCCTCCTTCTTTCTGTCCCCCTCCTCTCTGTCCTCCTGCTCTCTGTCCTCCTTCTTTCTGTCCTCCTGCTCTCTGTCCTCCTTCTTTCTGTCCCCTCCTTTCTGTCCTCCTGGTCTCTGTCCTCCTTCTTTCTGTCCCCCTCCTCTCTGTCTTCCTGCTCTCTGCCCTCCTTCTTTCTGTCCTCCTTCTTTCTGTCCCCTCCTTTCTGTCCCCCTCCTCTCTGTCCTCCTTCTTTCTGTCCCCCTCCTCTCTGTCCTCCAGCTCTCTGTCCTCCTTCTTTCTGTCCCCCTCCTCTCTGTCCTCCTCCTCTCTGTCCTCCTGCTCTCTGTCCTCCTTCTTTCTGTCCCCCTCCTCTCTGTCCTCCTGCTCTCTGTCCTCCTTCTTTCTGTCCCCTCCTTTCTGTCCTCCTGCTCTCTGTCCTCCTTCTTTCTGTCCCCCTCCTCTCTGTCCCCCTCCTCTCTGTCCTCCTGCTCTCTGTCCTCCTTCTCTCTGTCCCCCTCCTCTCTGTCCTCCTCCTCTCTGTCCCCCTCCTCTCTGTCCTCCTGCTCTCTGTCCTCCTTCTTTCTGTCCCTCTCCTCTCTGTCCCCCTCCTCTCTGTCCTCCAGCTCTCTGTCCTCCTGCTCTCTGTCCTCCTTCTTTCCGTCCCCCTCCTCTCTGTCCCCCTCCTCTCTGTCCTCCTGCTCTCTGTCCTCCTTCTTTCTGTCCCTCTCCTCTCTGTCCCCCTCCTCTCTGTCCTCCAGCTCTCTGTCCCCCTCCTCTCTGTCCTCCAGCTCTCTGTCCTCCTTCTTTCTGTCCCCCTCCTCTCTGTCCCCCTCCTCTCTGTCCTCCTGCTCTCTGTCCTCCTTCTTTCTGTCCCCCTCCTCTCTGTCCTCCTGCTCTCTGTCCTCCTTCTTTCTGTCCCCTCCTTTCTGTCCTCCTGCTCTCTGTCCTCCTGCTCTCTGTCCTCCTTCTTTCTGACCTCCTGCTCTCTGTCCTCCAGCTCTCTGTCCTCCTTCTCTCTGTCCTCCAGCTCTCTGTCCCCCTCCTCTCTGTCCTCCTTCTTTCTGTCCCCCTCCTCTCTGTCCTCCAGCTCTCTGTCCTCCTTCTTTCCGTCCCCCTCCTCTCTGTCCTCCTTCTTTCTGTCCCCCTCCTCTCTGTCCTCCAGCTCTCTGTCCTCCTGCTCTCTGTCCTCCTTCTTTCCGTCCCCCTCCTCTCTGTCCCTCTCCTCTCTGTCCCCCTCCTCTCTGTCCTCCAGCTCTCTGTCCTCCTCCTCTCTGTCCTGTCTCCATGTTGGCTGTATTTTGTCTCCAGTTCAGTCTCCGCCTGTTTAAACTGTGACGCTCCAGCTTCATGTTCTCAGAGTTGTTGGTTGGAAAAAGTGAGTGTTTGCCTTCGTCCTCTCCCTCTCCCTCCTCCTCCTCCTGTGGTGGTTCGTCCTGACTCATTCCTCCTGCTCTCCTTCCTTCAGCTCTGCTCCACTCCACTCTTCCCTCGCTGCTCCCTTCTTTCTCCCCTCGTCCTGACACAGTTTCACTCTCTTGCCAACTGATAGCTAAACTACAGTTCCCAGAGTTCAGTGCAAACACTGTGTTCTGATGTGACTGTGGACACGTTATGAAAACAGGATTCCACAGAAAGCTGCTCACTGAGCTCATGAGCCAAAAACAGCTCCCGTCTGAGTTCTTATGAAACAAGAACAAACAGTGATCCCGGTCAAAGTCCACACTGAGACCAGGACGCCTCAGACCGCCTTTCAGCTGGCGTCCACGGTCATCGTCCAGCGTGATGTCAGCAGCTCTTTGGTCACTGCCTGCTGGTCTGACGTGTCTGAAACAAGAGAGTGTAAACCTACGAGTTTGTCTGAGGGTAAAATCAAACTGTTGTTAGGTGGCGTTAAGGTGGCGTTAAGGTGGCGTTAATGTGATGTTAAGGTGGCGTTAATGTGATGTTAAGGTGGCGTTGAGGTGGTGTTAATGTGACATTAAGGTGATGTTAATGTGATGTTAAGGTGGCGTTGAGGTGGCATTAATGTGATGTTAAGGTGATGTTAATGTGATGTTAAGGTGGCGTTGAGGTGGCGTTAATGTGATGTTAAGGTGGCATTAATGTGATGTTAAGGTGATGTTAATGTGATGTTAAGGTGGTGTTAAGGTGGCGTTAATGTGATGTGAAGGTGACGTTAATGTGATGTTAAGGTGGTGTTAAGGTGGCGTTAATGTGATGTGAAGGTGACGTTAATGTGACGTTAACGTGGTGTTAAGGTGGCGTTAATGTGATGTGAAGGTGACGTTAAGGTGGTGTTAAGGTGGCGTTAATGTGATGTGAAGGTGACGTTAATGTGACGTTAACGTGGTGTTAAGGTGGCGTTAACGTGGTGTTAAGGTGGCGTTAATGTGATGTTAAGGTGGTGTTAAGGTGGCGTTAATGTGATGTTAAGGTGGTGTTAAGGTGGCGTTAATGTGATGTTAAGGTGGTGTTAAGGTGGCGTTAATGTGATGTGAAGGTGACGTTAATGTGACGTTAACGTGGTGTTAAGGTGGCAGCTTAATGAACACAGTGAAGAATGAGTATGTTTATGAGGCAGCTCACGGCTGGAGGATCACGGTCTGAACTCCTTCAGTTTGTCAGTTGGACAGCTTTGATTCAGCGTCTTCTTATCAGGACAAATTCAGAGAGAACCAAAGTCAGTTTTGGTCTCCGTGCCTCCTGACAGCTTCCTGTCTTCAAAGTTTTATGAAGATTATTTAACCCCTTCAGGTCGTAAATCATCATCAACTGTGAGTTCACTCTCTGCATGCAGACATGTGATCTGTACTGCTGCCACACTGCTGCATTCCTTCAAAATAAAAGCTTTATAAGTGTGTTTTTTAACTGTTTGCACCTGTCACTGATTGAATCCACCTGTCAGACACGATGCAGCACTGAGCAGCTCACTTTAAGCTGATGCATGCTGGGTAGATATTTTACCGGGGCAGCTTTTTGTTTAGCTGTCTGATCTTTATCTGTTCTTCCTGTAGAAGGATGATCAGCGTCTGTCTTCAGTGCAGAGTTTTGAAGCTGCTCTCAGCTGTGAAACTCAAGAACCACGTGTGGTATTTCCAGGAGCTGTGTGACATGCAGGGAGTGGATTCAGGGTCTGGTTTTGTCGGATGTGTTTTTCTGTTCTTTGGGTCTCGTGTCAAGTTCATCAGCAGATCAGTTTCAAATGTGTGTTTGTGTTGTTGTGTCAGTTTGTATTAGGCTGAATGAAATATTAACAATTAAGAGTTCTTCATTAATTAGCCTGAATGTAGATGGACAGTCTCCAGTGAAACAAGTCCAGACCAGGAGAGACAAGTCCAGACCAGGAAGGCTAAGTCAAGATCAGGAGAGACAGACCCAGAGAAGAGAGAAAGAGACGGACAATCCCTATAGAACATGCTACACACACCACGCATTGGTGAAATTTTTCCTCCGCTTTTGACCCATCCTGGTAGTCCTTCCTCCGCGGCAGGTGGGCTGCTCGGGGACCCAGTTTCCTTTGTCGTCACCATTGGTCAGTTGGTGATCTTCATGCATGTTTTTAGAGGGAGGTTTCATTTTATGGAGGATCCCCCAGGTGAACATGGGGAGAACATGCATACTGCACGCCCTCAGCACCCCAGCCCCAGATGGGAATCGAAACAGGGACCTTCTAGTTGTGAGGCGACAGTGTTGCCACTGTACCACCGTGCCACCAAATCCAGACCACCTTACCCCTCAGATGGCTCTCTGTATTCCAGTGAGTCCAGTGAGTTTAAAACCACTGCGGTCTGTGGTGGTCTGAGGTTTGTGTGCAGCTGCCCAGCAGGTATTCTCAGCTCCTGGGGAACAGTTCCAGGACAGAAGAGCAGCAGGTCAGACATGTTGACATCCTGTAGGACATTATATTAACATTTACCTGAGAGCTGTAACACCTGTCTGACAGGAAGGAAGCAGACTCACCTGTGTTTTGTCTCATGTCTCATTTTGTCTTCACTGCATCTCGTCCTCCTGGAGTTTCTGTTGCGTTGGAAGCACTCGCATAAATTTATCCCTCTTCTATCAAACTGGATGACTGGTGGCATTTCTGTGGAGTTAATGACCCCCCCAACACACACACACAGTGACGGTGAAGTTCAGAGCTATATGTAAACGCTGCTTCCTGTGCATCACTTCCTGTCGAGCGGCTGCAGGTGTTTAGGCAGTCTGCTGAGGCTTTAAATAAATTATTATCGAAACAAGAGAATCTCACCGTCCTTGAAGATGTCCCAGGGGTCCTTGGGGACGTTTCTCGCAGTTTGACTCATTCTTATTTTAGTCTCTTTTGGCTGCTGTTTGCCTTCTGAAGATGACGCGTTTCTTCCTGATCTATAATAATATTCATTATGAATTCAAGTGAGGAGCTCTGAACAGTGTTACCTCAGTACATCAGTAGTAGTGTTAGTGCACAGTGTACACTGCATGTTGCAGTGGTATTAGCAGTGTCTCAGGGTGAGGACATTTGTTTGGACTGTTCCTTTAAGTACAGGACTCTGTTTAGAGTGTTGATCTAACTTTAACCGCCGCGTTCAGTGAAAGGAATGTTTGTAAAAGCTGCTCTCAGCGTCGAGTCCTGTTTTCAATCACCAGCTCAGCTCTGGGAGCGGACAGCCTGGTCTGGCCTGGCTTCGTTCTAGTCTGGCCTGGCCTGGCCTGGCACATCGTGGCCCAGATGCGAATCCCTCAAAGCAGCTCATCATCCACATCATGTTTGGTGGATGCTGGACCAGAGGAGGGTGAGTCTCAGTGCGGCTGCTGGTTGTTTCTTGGGTTAAAGACGTGGTCGAGGAGCAAGTCTCATTTCCTACATGCTGTAACATCCCTGAAGGCACCTCTCGCCTCCTGTCGATTAACATGTTCCAGGATCCTTGAGGAGGTGGATCTAGTGGCTCTTGAGGGGGGGGTTGATAAAAATCTAAAATAACCAGAAAACAAAAAATCAAAGTTTTATCAAAGGTGGTGAGAACGCGACTAAAACCTGAGAAGGTTTGACTCCAAGTGACAAACGAGTCCTCCACAAGCCCTCGTTCTGCAAGACTGCACTGAGACATGAACGTCCCCCTGTACTCCACCTGTACTCCGCCTGTACTCTGACTGTACTCTGACTGTACTCCACCTGTACTCCGCCTGTACTCTGACTGTACTCTGACTGTACTCCACCTGTACTCTGACTGTACTCCACCTGTACTCTGACTGTACTCTGACTGTACTCTGACTGTACTCCACCTGTACTCTGACTGTACTCTGACTGTACTCCACCTGTACTCTGACTGTACTCCACCTGTACTCTGACTGTACTCCCCCTGTACTCTGACTGTACTCCACCTGTACTCTGACTGTACTCCTGCTGTACTCCACCTGTACTCTGACTGTACTCCACCTGTACTCTGACTGTACTCCCCCTGTACTCTGACTGTACTCTGACTGTACTCCACCTGTACTCTGACTGTACTCCACCTGTACTCTGACTGTACTCCTGCTGTACTCCACCTGTACTCCTGCTGTACTCCACCTGTACTCCCGCTGTACTCTGACTGTACTCCACCTGTACTCCCCCTGTACTCTGACTGTGCTCCTGCTGTACTCCTGCTGTACTCCACCTGTACTCCCGCTGTACTCCGACTGTACTCCACCTGTACTCTGACTGTACTCCTGCTGTACTCCACCTGTACTCCCGCTGTACTCCGACTGTACTCCACCTGTACTCTGACTGTACTCCTGCTGTACTCTTGCTGTACTCCAACTGTACTCCACCTGTACTCCGACTGTACTCCTGCTCTACTCCACCTGTACTCCGACTGTTCCAGGATCCTTGAGGAGGTGGATCTAGTGGCTCTTGAGGGGGGGTTGATAAAAATCTAAAATAACCAGAAAACAAAAAATCAAAGTTTTATCAAAGGTGGTGAGAACGCGACTAAAACCTGAGAAGGTTTGACTCCAAGTGACAAACGAGTCCTCCACAAGCCCTCGTTCTGCAAGACTGCACTGAGACATGAACGTCCCCCTGTACTCCACCTGTACTCCGCCTGTACTCTGACTGTACTCTGACTGTACTCCACCTGTACTCTGACTGTACTCCCCCTGTACTCCACCTGTACTCTGACTGTACTCCCCCTGTACTCCACCTGTACTCTGACTGTACTCCACCTGTACTCCCCCTGTACTCCACCTGTACTCTGACTGTACTCTGACTGTACTCCACCTGTACTCTGACTGTACTCCTGCTGTACTCCACCTGTACTCTGACTGTACTCTGACTGTACTCCACCTGTACTCTGACTGTACTCCTGCTGTACTCCACCTGTACTCCCCCTGTACTCCGACTGTACTCTGACTGTGCTCCTGCTGTACTCCACCTGTACTCTGACTGTACTCCTGCTGTACTCCACCTGTACTCCCCCTGTACTCCACCTGTACTCCTGCTGTACTCTTGCTGTACTCCGACTGTACTCCTGCTCTACTCCACCTGTACTCCGACTGTACTCCTGCTGTACTCCGACTGTACTCCACCTGTACTCCTGCTGTACTCCACCTGTACCCTGACTGTACTCCACCTGTAACCCTGCTGTACTCCGAAGTTCTCTGACTGTACTCCGGCTGTACTCCACCTGTGGCACAGCTGTGTCACAGTTTCAGTGTCCACAGGGAATGTTTATTTTTCCATCTTCAGCTTCTGCTGAAACTACCTGAAGCTGAGAATACTTGTGTACTTTTAGTGCTGATACTTTAACTCCACAAAGAATACTTGTGTACTTTTAGTACTGATACTTTAACTACCTGAAGCTGAGAATACTTGTGTACTTTTACTGCTGTGTCTGTGTGGAAACACCCTGCAGCCTGTGGGCTCAGCAGTCAAACCTTTAACCTTAATCCGTCTCTCACTGACATGTTTTCTCTCCGGGGTGTGTTTGTTTCGTGCCGCAGGTCATCCTGAACGGGAACATCAGCGTCCTGCAGGAGACCATCGAGCAGCTCCGTCAGGCGGAGGCCAACCTCACCGCCCAGCTGAGCCTGCAGGAAGGTAACGCTCGCTCTGTAGGAAAAACTCTGTCGCTGCCATGAAAGGAGACTTTCTCAGCGAGCTGCCGGCGGTATTCTTAGCTGCGTTTTCCCCCCTGTTACCATGACGACCTGTGAGTCACAGTAAACAAACACACGATTGGCTGGATGAAAGGAGCGTTTTCTGCTCCGAGGGAGAGAGAGCCTCCTTCAATTATGGCAAAGAATCAAAAACCACAAATATAAAAACGAGGCCCAGTTCCACGTTAGAGTTTAAGATTGAAGCAAAAAGTAAAGGAAAGAGAAAAAAACGAGGAAAAACAGAAGGAAAGATTCAGAAAACAAGGAAAGAAAGAAGACTTCAGGACGAAAGACAGAAGACAATTTCTGAATAAGATGAAGGCGACAAAAGAAGAGAGAGAAACAGGAAATGGAAGGAAAAGAGGAAAGAAATGAGAGGAAGCAGAAAATGAACAGAGGAAGGAAAAAAGCACACAAGAAAACAGAAAGAAAGAAAGATAGAAACCTTCCTGCATTAAGGAGGAAGGAAACAAAGAATGAAGGTAGCAAGGCAAAAAGGGAAGTAAGGAAAAGGGACAGATGAAGGAAAGGAAACAGGGAGGAAGAAAATAAGATAAAAGAAGCAATAATGGAGGAATTAACAGAAGAAGAAGAGGAAGAAGAGGACGAAGAAGGGCAGGAAGTAGGAAGGTTAAAAGAGTTTTTATTTTTCTACATTTATCTGACAGCTTTCACATTTTTACATGAAAACATATGAAGAGTTTCTAAAATCTGCCATTTTCTGATAAACTGAACTCAGATCAGACGAATGCAGCTGAAAGTCCATTAATCAATCAATGGACTGACCATCAATCAGATCAATCAATTCAGCTTTGACCTGAATGAAAGACAATCGAACGAGATCAGAGACAAGAGGACAGCAGGGGACACTTTACTGCATGCAGTACTTCTACTTTAATACGACGGCAGTAATGTTGAAGTAAAAATGTAAAATTAGAAAGTAAAGCAGTGCAAGAGTTTGTTCAGGTGAGTAATTCCTCTGAACTGCAGTAACTGTCAGACACATGCAGTACATCACAAAGTACTGCAGTAAAGTCAGGTACTTCACATACGTCACGTTTTAAACTCCTGAACCTCGTGATGATGAAGGTGCAGCATCATAGCTGCTCCTCCTCACCTGGTGTTTGGAAGTGAACCTGTTCAGTCATTCAGGTGTGAGGAGGAGGAGGAGGAGGAGGAGGTGAGTAAGGACATGAGGTTATTTAACCTGCTTTCAACAAAAATCTAGATGTTTTAGTAGCAAGTATAATGTTCTGTCTTGTTTAAAAAATGAACCTAAAGACAATTTTTACTGCCAAACGCGAGGCGAACAAGCCGTTTGCAGCGAGCGACGAAGAGTGAAAACAGGAAGCGCGGCCTGACGGAGAAACGCTGGAATGACGCCGACTTCCTGCTCTGAACAGTCGGAGGAAAGTGATGAATTCCTGTCTGAGGCAGATATGAGAGACGCATTGTGTTCAGCTGATAAACATCAGTGAGTCACCTCTGTTACTGCGGCACGAGTACAAATACTGCACTGTGGAAGTACTGCGGCCCTGCATTCAGGGTCTGAAGTACTCATTACGCACGATGACGATGGATTACGGATTTGTCATTGGGATGTTACTCCTGATGAGTTCTTGGCATCATGGTGGACTCGGAGCAGGTGGACGTGATGTCTCTTTCATCCGGTTTGAGACGCACTGACCAATAGGAGCTCAGAGCTCTTCACCTGTAGTCAAGGTGAGCTGACAGAGGGACGATGCTGCTGAGGGAGAGACAGCGAGGATCAAACACGTCGCCTCAGACGCCATGTTTGTTTACATTCCTGTTCCAGGAAGTCAGTCAGCTCCTCCTTCCTGATGACATCACACAGGATGTGAAAGACGGAGAGCTGTGATTGGTCAGGGACCCACATGGTTCTCGTTGTGGGAAGAATTTCTGTTTCTATAATGTGTGATCTGACAGACGCCCAAACAGCCAACGAGTTGTGTGTCTCTACTCGGAGCTGGTCCCGGCGGACGCCTTCTGATCTCACTGAGGCTGAATCTGATCCAGAATCTGCTCACAAACAGGCTCGAGTACAGAAAACAGGAGAGCTGGCAGCTGGAATCATTCCTGACATAACAAACGCCGATAAGACGGAACGTTCCTGAGAGATTCATACGAAGCAGATCTGAACCAACCTGATCCTCCTCTGCTCCCAGGACGCCCTAGTTACTGTCGCTATGTGGGACAACTTTCAGTCAACAGCATCTTTGTAAAAGTTTAGTCTTCACCTTCGTCTGTTGATGGCGCTTCACTTGCAGAGACACACACACACAGACACACACAGACAGACACACACAGACAGACACACACAGACAGACACAGACACACACAGACAGACAGACACAGACAGACAGACAGACACACACAGACAGACAGACACAGACAGACACACACAGACAGACAGACACAGACAGACACACACAGACAGACACACACAGACACACACAGACAGACAGACACAGACAGACACAGACACACACAGACAGACACACACAGACAGACACAGACACACACAGACAGACACACACAGACAGACACAGACACACACAGACAGACACACACAGACACACACAGACAGACACACACAGACACAGACACACACAGACACACACAGACACAGACACACACAGACAGACACACACAGACAGACACAGACACACACAGACAGACACACACAGACAGACACAGACAGACACACACAGACAGACACACACAGACACACACAGACAGACAGACACACACAGACACAGACACACACAGACAGACACACACAGACACACACAGACAGACAGACACACACAGACACAGACACACACAGACAGACACACACAGACACACACACACAGACACACACAGACACACACAGACAGACACACACAGACAGACACACACAGACACACACAGACAGACAGACACACACAGACACAGACACACACAGACAGACACAGACAGACACACACAGACACACACAGACACAGACACACACAGACAGACACACACAGACAGACAGACACACACAGACAGACACAGACAGACACACACACACAGACAGACACAGACAGACACACGCAGACAGACACAGACACACACAGACAGACAGACACACACAGACACAGACACACACAGACAGACACACACAGACAGACACACACAGACACACACAGACAGACAGACACACACAGACACAGACACACACAGACAGACACACACAGACAGACAGACACACACAGACACAGACACACACAGACACACACAGACAGACAGACACACACAGACACACACAGACAGACAGACACACACAGACACACACACACAGACACACACACACACACACACACACACAGACACAGACAGACACACACAGACACACACACACAGACAGACACACACAGACAGACAGACACACACAGACACACACACACAGACACACACAGACACACAGACACACACAGACACAGACACACACAGACACACACAGACAGACACAGACACACACAGACACACACAGACAGACACACACAGACACACACAGACAGACAGACACACACACACAGACACACACACACAGACACACAGACACACACAGACAGACAGACACACACAGACAGACACAGACACACACAGACAGACAGACACAGACACACACAGACAGACAGACACAGACACACACACACAGACAGACAGACACAGACACACACACACAGACAGACAGACACAGACACACACAGACAGACAGACACACACAGACAGACACAGACAGACACACACAGACACAGACACACACAGACAGACACAGACAGACACACACAGACAGACACAGACACACACAGACAGACACACACAGACACACACAGACAGACAGACACACACAGACACAGACACACACAGACAGACACACACAGACACACACACACAGACACACACAGACAGACACAGACAGACACACACAGACAGACACAGACACACACAGACAGACACACACAGACACACACAGACAGACAGACACACACAGACACAGACACACACAGACAGACACACACAGACACACACACACAGACACACACAGACAGACACAGACACACAGAGACACACACAGACAGACAGACACACACAGACACAGACAGACAGACACACACAGACACACACAGACACACACAGACAGACAGACACAGACACACACAGACAGACACAGACACACACACACAGACAGACACAGACACACACAGACAGACAGACACAGACACACACAGACAGACACACACACACACACACAGACAGACACACACACACACACACACAGACACACACAGACACACACACACACACAGACAGACACACACACACACACAGACAGACACACACAGACACACACAGACAGACACACACAGACAGACAGACACACACAGACACACACAGACACACACAGACAGACAGACACAGACACACACAGACAGACACACACAGACACACACAGACAGACAGACACAGACACACACAGACAGACACACACAGACAGACAGACACAGACACACACAGACAGACAGACACACACACAGACACAGACACACACAGACAGACACACACAGACAGACAGACAGACAGACACAGACACACACACACAGACAGACACACACAGACAGACAGACACACACACAGACACAGACACACACACACAGACAGACACACACACACACACACACACACACAGACGGACGTTCGGTCACTGACGTTCGGTCACTGACGTGTAGAGGAGGCCGTCTCCATCTTTGCGCTGTGGTTTTTGTGAACCGGCTTCAGTTTTGTGTTGTTCTATGAAGAAGCTGATCTACGGAAGCTGAGAGGGGCCACGCTCTCGAGACAACAAAGCTTGTTTTCTAGTAATACTGTGTTAATTCCTCCGGTTATTGAGATAACGAGGTCATTTCTGACGAGGAAGTGCTCAACCAAGTCTGGATCCTAACGGCTGACGTAAAGGTGTTAACGAGCCTGCGGCGCGGCGTGGTGACCCCACAGACCTCCAGACACCTGCTGACTGGAAGCCAAACGTTCATCAACACATTTATGGCGCAGCTGATCCAGCAGGGTGTCGTAACGCGTCACAGCCACTTTAAAAAGGCACCTTGGATAAAACCAAGCGGTGAGGTCAGGTTTGTTTCAGTTGTAAAGACGACGGTGACTCAGCAGGTTGTCTGTTTGTATCTTCAGATCACATCGAGGCCCTGCAGCAGAACGTGACCCAGAACATCCACCAGACCACGTCCTGCTACAGCCTGAAGGCTGCAGCCGAGAGCCAGATGCTGGCAGCTCAGAGTCAGACGAAAGCCTGCGAGTCCGGACAGCAGTACCTGCAGAAACAGCTGTGAGTGAGCAGGTCCTCTTCAGTCCATTCACACCAGAGTCCCACTGTGCAGGCAGCTGGTCATCACTGGCTGCAGGGACAGGACGTCTTATAGACAGACAGACAGATGTTTTACTACCCATTGACTTTAATCTGTTTGACACAGAAAAATGATAGCGTCATAAAAATGTGTTTAAAAAACATGTAAGAGCGTTGAGCTGCTCGCCGTGGCGTCTGCAGTCACCGCAGCCTCTGAACAGCTCGTGATGTCAAACATGTTTAAAGACATTTATTAAAGAGGTTCAAACAGACAAACAAGGACAGAAGCACAGTTTTCTTACGTCGGTCTGTTCTCTGATGGACGTCCTGTGTTTGTGTCTTTACAGTCAGAAGTGTAAAGACGTGGACTCTGAAGCTCGTCAGCAGACACAGACGCCCGATGCCTCCTCCAGACTTCCCCCCACTGGTGCCGCCTCGCCGCTCACTGGCGTTCCTGCGCTGACGCTGCTCGTCTGCGGCGCTCTGCATCTGCTAACCTGTGAGTATCCTCGCAGTGGTCATCAGCGTCTCCTGATCACAAGCTGACAGTTGAATGTCAAAGCACTGAAACGTCTTTCAGAATCCAGCATCAACAACAAAACATCAATAAATGAGGCTGACAGAAGCTTTCGATTTGGTGGTTCAGACGAGAGGTCAGTCAAGATGTCGCCTCGTGTCGTCGTCTCTGATTGGTTGAAGAAAACAGGAAGTTACAGCCTGGCAGAGAGCAGTGAAACATCCTGTGATGTGAACGTAGGCAGAGCAGCAGGTGATTAGTGGCCTCTTTAGGTTGAATCAGGACCTTTCAGGTGTGTTGGACAGTGAGCGGCTCCACCTGCTGGTTACACAAGAGAAGGATTCAGAAAGGTGGAAAACTCACAAATCACCAAAATAAATACATCACTTGCAGTACATTAAACTACAGATACTGCATCCTGTGTGTATTAATACACAGACGTTCAGGAAGAATCGAGTACAACGTGAACAGAGAAAGAAAATGTGACGATTTATTCCAGTTGACAGACACAGAGAGAGAGAGACAGACAGACAGGCAGACAGACAGACGGGGAGAGAGAGAGAGACAGACAGACAGACAGAAAGACAGACAGACAGACAGACAGACAGACGGGGAGAGAGAGAGAGACAGACAGACAGACAGACGGGGAGAGAGAGACAGACAGACAGACAGACAGACAGACAGACAGACAGACGGGGAGAGAGAGACAGACAGACAGACAGACAGAAAGACAGACAGAGAGACAGACAGACAGACGGGGAGAGAGAGAGAGACAGACAGACAGACAGGCAGACAGACAGACAGACGGACAGAGAGACAGACAGAGAGACAGACAGACAGACAGACGGACAGAGAGACAGACAGACAGACAGACAGGCAGACAGACGGATAGACAGACTCCATCATACCAGAAACAACACAAAACTACACCAGCAATAAGACAAATGCATGAAGGTTTGATGATGTCAGTGGTCAGGGGCGGGGCTTCAACACTAACAGACAGTCTAAACGTACTTAAGTGCGTGTCATTGTGTTTTCAGGAGTGCGGAGAGGCGTCGACCTGTCGAACCACGGCGACCCCTGTGGTCCAGGACGGGGACGGAGCCCGGACGGACTGAACGACTGCTGTACAAAACAGATCGCCATGGAGATGCTGACGTGTCACGCTGTCGTATGATGAATGATTGGACACAAATTTTGCTTTGACTTGAACAGCTGAGACATGGACTGACTGATTTGAAACTGCTTTGACTTTTAGCTTCGTCACCTCAGATATTCAGCTTTTAGAGCCGCTTTGCTTCCAGACCGCCATCGCGTCAAAGTCCGCTTACACAGACTCAAACTTACTGCAGAGACAAAATTCATCAATGTCCCTGTCCACAAAGGCTCCGTGCTACATTCAGGGACATTAGATGATGAGAGAATCAGCTGCCGAACAGAGAAACAAGTTCACCTCCTCACCAAAGATCGTCTTTACAAAGAGTGTTTCTGTTTGAGCAGCAGCTCGTGAACATTTCCACTGATCTGTGGATAAACGTCAGAGAAACAGTGAAAATTGTCCTCAGGCCCAAAGTGACGTCGTCCCATATTCATCAAACTGTGCAGTAAAACACGCTGGAATCAGAATCATCAGGCCGCCTTTTCTTATGTCCAAACCCGAGGTGCTGGTCCGTGGACGGACTGTCCGTCACTGCAGAGGACATTCGATTATCCCGATGATTCAAATTCACCACGATCAGTGAGTGTTTTTTCATCGTGACATGTAATCAAACTTCAAACCCAGAGGATCAATTTACTGTCACAACAGAAAAGCAGCAGATATTTCGTATTTTTGCAAAACAAATGACCAACGACTGTTTGATTATCAAAGCAGCTGCTGACAGATTATCAGCTGTAACTTCATTTTGGTTGTGATTTTCTGGTTTTGGTCAACCTTCAGTGATGGATTCACTGATGGATTCTCTCTCTGCAGGAAGTGACTGATTAAAACCAATCAATCGATCTCAGAACTCATTTCTAAATTTCACTTCAATCTGGTCTGAGCCTGAACCACGTGTTACTGTGAGGACAGCAGGTCATCCCAGCATGCACTGGGCTCAGCAGCGCCCTCTGGAGTCTGAGCGGGGACGAACAAGGAGGAGAACCAACAGCTGATATTTATTGATTTTCCTCACACATATTTTCTAATCAGGCTTCCCCATCAGTCCACCAGTCAGTCGTTAATGATTTAACCCTTATCTTATCAAAGAGACCACCAAATGATGAACAGCTGATCCAGAGTCAGGTGTGAACGGGCTCAAAGTGTGAATGACTTCTGTCTGTCGACGTTTTCATTGTTTCTACCTGTTCAACAACAACCATCGAAGCTGACCAATGACTTCTAGAAGCTTCTATCTAATTTAGAAGGCGGGGGGGTCATGACAATAATAAACCTGAAGAGTTTTGACAATGTTTTCTTTGTCCTGATTTACCAAGATTTACCAAGCTTAAGGTTTAGAAGACGTAAGGTGCACACACACACACACAATCCCTCATGTTCTATCACACTTTTCATGTCTTCAGTACTGATTTCCAATGATGGTCAGAAATAGATAAAACACTGACTGAGAAGGTGTGTGTGTGCAACCATTAAGTCCTACCATCAGGATTCTCGTTTAGAATCACCAACATTTTGAAACGGCCGTTTCAAACGTTTAAGCCGTTTAAACCCACTGCTGACAGTCAGAGGAAAGTACGTTAAAACTGCAATACAGTAGAGAAAACCTGTCAAATATACACTTCTGAAAACTGAGTGTATTTAACGGCTCTCGACCTTGAACTGCTGATTCTTAACACGCATTAAAATTGGCGGATTTGTGAACGTAGTTCGGAGGACTGAACACTTTTTACGTAACACAATCGTAGTTTCGGTAAAAAAAAAAAAAAAAAAAAAAAAAAAATACAGTCAACTGTCACCAAACCGCCACCATTTTACATTTACAGCAAAATACGACAAACTAAAATTTCAATCCAAGATGTTCTCAAAAGCTTCTAGGACAGAAGTTTCAACTTTAGCCGCCATGACGGACTCCAGCACTGACGAAGACATTAGCGTTAGCAAAGCGTTAGCTAGCAAACAAGCTAAAATTAGCAGCTAAACAGCGTTAGCCGCCGCCTGCCCCGCCTGTTCTGATTACCGTTGGCTTGGTAGCTCGCTGTGCAGGTAATTGATTAGCTATTAGCTGTGAATCAGCTGCACGGTGTCAGTTTTCCGAATGAACACACACGATGAATCGGTGAGAACGTACCGGCGCAGCGGGTCCGTGGCTGTCATCGTTTAAAGCAACTATCTCGTCACGAAATTGAGGATTTAACCGACGAACAGCTCCGGTGTTCCCACCTGCGTCCACTTCACCGGACATTTCAAAATAAATGCTTATTGTCTGCAGCCACTTTTAACTTTATTAAATAGTTCCGACGTGTTTATATACAAAACTTAAAGTCACCGTGTGTGAAACTTCAGGGTTTCCTGGAATCAAAATGTTTGCAGTTTATGGGCTCATCAGACGGACACGTGACCACAGGTAACGCCACACTATAGATTCACACTATAGATTTGAGTTTAATAAAAATGTATTTAAAATGACTTCCGGGTGGATTTATTGTGAAATGAAGCAATGATCTCTTTTTATTGTTTCTCCTGCTGGAGAAACTGTAACCGATCCATAAAGTTGTTCTTGTTCATTTAATTTTATTTATTTAATATCTTTAAAACAAACGACAATACTTGACGGCCGACACCGGAAGCACGTAGTCAACCGGGAAGTGACGTGGTAAACGTGTCCGTTCTGTGTGTTTTCACGGGGCGAATGTGATTTCTTAGTTTTAAAGCACTTCAAGCGGTAATTCCTGTCTGAAACGTGCTGTACAACATTATTAGTGTTATTATTGGAAAGACCTGAGTCTTCATCACTTACCGGCTGCAGCTGATATTCAAATTCTTCACATATTTCTTCTTGATGAATGCTTTCTATATTCCCTGCTTTTATTGCTTTTATTATTATTTTCTTTCTTCATTCATTCTTAATAGACCTTTTGAAGACATTTACTGTGATCATATGTCCTGTATAAACTGATTTCTTTGAATTGGATTGACTGTGCTGGTTGTCTGGTTAGGCTGAGGTGATCAAACACCTGCTCAGGGTCAGCACAGGAGGTGGACGACTTGGACTCAGGGACGGTCTTGTGGAGCTCAGCTGATGTAATACAGGAGAATTTTCCCATGAATCCATGTGTGTTCAGTCTGAAATGTTGTGTCTTTGTGTGCTACAGCGGGCCGGACAGACAGACAGACAGAATGTTCCTCTGTCGTTCCACCTGAGAACAGCAGTCACACCTGTAACCCTGAAGGAAACCACGTCGTTCACTGATTCACATGTTCAGCTCTCTGAACGACCTTTGAGACGCGTCATAACGTCTTATTCTTCTGTTTTCACAAATGATTCTTCACTTTTAAGACAGAGCACAAAACCAACCCCTTTAAAGACCTGTCGCACTCTTCATGTTAATTAAACTCATCATGTCTGCCTGTCTGTCTCTCTGTCTCTCCCTCTCTCTCTCTGTCTGTCTGTCTCTCTGTCTGTCTCTGTCGGTCTGTCTGTCTTTCTCCCTCTCTCTCTCTCTCTCTCTCTCTCTGTCTGCCTGTCTGTCTGTCTGTCTGTCTGTCTTTCTGTCTTTCTCCCCCTCTCTCTCTCTCTCTCTCTCTCTCTCTCTCTCTCTGTCTGTCTGCCTGTCTGTCTGTCTGTCTGTCTGTCTGTCTGTCTCTCTCTCTCTGTCTGTCTGTCTGTCTGTCTGCCTGTCTGTTTGTCTGTCTGTCTGTCTGCCTGTCTGTCTGTCCTGGGACAGAGATCCTGTCTTTTTTCTTCTTCCTGAGCTTTCTGTCCTTGTCCCCGTTCCAGTTTTTCTTTTTTGTCCTTTTGTTTTTTGACCTGAATCAGAGTCTTGTCGCTGACGGCTTTGCACTTTTTATTTGAGGTAAATTATGATTTGTATTTCTGGTCAATATAAAAAAAACTGACTAAACTTGATCCACTTAAAGTCCCATGAAAATATCTCCTTCCTTATGGTCATTAATGGGTAAATTTCTGGTGTTTTAACGTAACAAATTGAAGTTCAGTCAGCTTTAGTGTCATCGCATGCATCCAGAGGCCTGTTGATCCCTCAGCGCTCTCATCAACCCGCACAGGTTTACACCGGCCTGGTCTGACTCTGGACGTCGCTGCAGGTCTCGTTGGGAATCGGGCCGCTGTTTGTCACATGGACGGTGACCGCTGGTCCGTCTGCACCAGCGAACGTCCAGCTGCCGCCTCTGAATGCCGCCAGCTGATCGTCCTCCACGGAGACTCTACAGTCTACCGGTGAGGTGACTCGACTGGCGTCTGCAGACAAACCACACGGACATTAAAAACCAGGCGATGAGTTCAAAGGTCAAAGAACGAAAGAACGCAGGAGAACCCAACAATTACAGACCAACACTGACAGCAACGATCAAGAGCTTCAAAGATCTGAGAGCCACTCAGAGCATTGATCAGTGTGGGTGAGAGATTATTGATCAGTGGGTGGAGCGTTTCTTAAATATGTAGCTTTGCCATTGGCTCATATTTGAGTTCAAATAAAATCAGGCTCTTCAACCACAAACACCATGTGTTTTATTGATGGACTTGTTTGGGTCCATGTGTTGGACTTTGGCTCGAACTGAACTGACCTGAACTGACCTGAACTGACCTGAACTGGACTGAAGTAGACTGAACTGGGCCACAGGGGACAGTTTGATCTCTGTGTGATTTGTGCTCTTTGCTTAACAAACATACAGACCAACAAACAGAACAGGTGAAGCTCTGTGAAGGCTTCAGGAATTCAGCACTTTAGAGACAGATTTTGGTTCGTGCATGATATCCAATCAGAGCTCGTGTTGCTGCTGTGTGGATTGGACCTCACTTCCTGTTCAGATACAATGATGAATAAATTAATCGACCATTCGTTAAAATATTCATCATTAAAGAACAGGAAGTGGTTTGGTGTGATTGATGTTTTCTTTCTCAGCTCCACGCAGGCTCCACCCAAACTCCATACAGACACTCCAGACAGGTGTTCACCTGTACACTGTACACTGTGATTGGCTATGAATGTGACTCAGGATAAACCTGATTGGTTCCTTACCGACAACAAACAGCAAGTTGTGGTTGCTGGGCTCTGAGCGGATGTAGCGGTGTTTGTGTGGATCGTATGTGCAGGTCATGTTGACAGGAAGCAGTATGGTGGATTCCTCCCAGATGCTGAGCAGCTTGCCGGTCAGGTTTCTTCTGCAGGACCCCTCAGCGACGTGGATCTCATCTCTGTAGAAGTGACAGCTGGAGACGGAGCGGAGGGGTGGAGAACAGGTGACCTCTACACTGTCATCAGGTGAGAGGAAGCGACGGCTGACAGACAGACTGGGACTGGGACTGCTACCTGAGGGAGAGACCGCCGACAGACAGGTCAATGCAGAACAAAGACATGAGGCTCAAAGTAAGATGAGAGGCATGTGTCTCTTTCCTGTCAACAGAATGACCACACCCCCTTTTGGCTGTAAAAGTGCTGTAACTTATATTATCTTTTAGTGTTTCTTCAGTCTCCTGTTCTATCAAATGAGATGAGAATAAAGAAAGACCAAGAGTCCTGCAGAGTCTGGTGCAACTCTGTCGATTTGACTGTATTAGGCGTGCAAATACAGCAAAACTGAGGCTGGTTCATGTTCAGTTTAGACTCAGATAAGCAAAATAATGTCTGCTTGAAGGTTTGCTGCAGAGTTTCCAGAGATGTGACACCAACCGTCATCATCTGAGAGCTCAAGATAACAGACAGTTTATGGGTCAACCGTGAGTCGTCCCTCTTCTTTGGTTCCTCTTTGGACTCCTATCTATGCTTAACTTTCAAAGGATGAAAGTTCAAACATCAAAGCGGCAGAAAGGAAAAACAGAAAAAAAGAAACAGACACGATTGACTGAATGTCAGTTGTCCTTTAACAAGTGGAAACTGTTCCTCTCACCCCAGACGGTCACAGCCGAGATGTCACTGGACACTGAGGTGTACTGCTGGAGGTGATAGTCACACTTGAGGAAGATCTTGCTGCCCACCGGCTTTCTTCTCAGCAGCTCCTGAGAGGTCAGGTGGAAGTCACAGAAGTAATCTGTCGCTGTCATCAGTCTGAAGGGGATCCGAGAGTTTCTTCTGAACAGGCGACAGTCTCCCCCCCTGTAGTCGATCGGTAGAGTACAGGTGACCGTCACCGTCTCCCCATCATTAATCTCACGGCTGCTTACAATGATCCCGGGTTTATCTGCAGAGAGGACATGTCAGGACATGTGCAGAGAGAGGACATGTCAAGACATGAGTAGAGAGAGGACATGTCAAGACATGAGCAGAGAGAGGACATGTCAAGACATGAGCAGAGAGAGGACATGTCAAGACATGAGCAGAGAGAGGACACAGCAGGGCATGTGCAGAGAGAGGACACCGCAGGACATGTGCAGAGAGAGGACACAGCAGGACATGTGCAGAGAGAGGACACCGCAGGAAATGGGCAGAGAGAGGACGTCAGGACATCTGCAGAGAGAGGACATGTCAAGACATGAGCAGAGAGAGGACACAGCAGGACATGTGCAGAGAGAGGACACCGCAGGAAATGGGCAGAGAGAGGACGTCAGGACATCTGCAGAGAGAGGACATGTCAAGACATGAGCAGAGAGAGGACACAGCAGGACATGTGCAGAGAGAGGACACCGCAGGAAATGGGCAGAGAGAGGACGTCAGGGCATCTGCAGAGAGAGGACATGTCACGACATGTGCAGAGAGAGGACACACTCACCACTCCATAGTGACCTGGCAGCAGCCACGCTCCCTGTCAACCAATCAGAGACAAACAGGAAGTCAGCTGATAGCATTTTGTTCTTTGCATTTTTAAAAATGCGACTGAATTGTAGTTCAAGTCAAACATGACAGTTCTTATAAAGTTACGCTCAAGAACTGCGGCCATGTTGTTTTTGTCATTGGAAGTTCAGTTTCGGTTCATCTGCCCTGAAATCAAACTGACGAATTGAACTGACTGTTTTCTGACAGACGAATGTAGTTACAAGCAGACACAAAGGCAGAAAGTGTTCATGAATGCTCACTATTTGTTATTTCTGCTCATCTGAAGACATGGACAGACTGCTCTGGTGAACATCAGGGGTTTGGACAGTGACGTCCTGGGGGAGTACAAAAAACTGGGTGTTCACCTCAACAGCAAACTGGACTGAACAAGCACACAGATGTCCAGTACAGGAGGGACCAAAGTCGTCCCCACCTGCTAAGAAGACTGAGGTCCTTTGGAGTATGAAGGACACTGTTAAGAATTTTTCTGAGTCTGTGGTGGCACCTGCAGTCTTCTATGCAGTGGTCTGCTGGGGCTGTGGTAGCTCTGAGAGGGAAAGATGAAGACCAAACAAACTGGTAAGGAGAACCATTGAGAAGGAGCCCCCCCCCCCTTCATTTCCCAGCTTTCCAGGTGAGGCTACACAGAGGCTCTACTCTCTGATTGGTAGAGGTTGTACCTGCAGCCTGAGAAGAAGCCCTGCAGAGCCTACTAAAAAAAAAAGACTTAAAAATGCTCCAAACTCTGCTGTATGTTTTTATTTCAGCGTCTGCTCATCAATACCAGCAAAACAAGGCAACAAGTAATATCTGTCAGAAAGTTTCACGTCTCTGTGGCAGAAAACAAAAATCAATTTTTTACATTAGAGAGAATTTCTGCTGTCTGTTTGTTTAGTTACACTGCTGCTACCTGGAAAGTCAGATAACTGATTCCACTGAAACATTCCACTGAAATACTCTGTTATGATTAAACTGTGAACAATTGGAGAAAAAATAAAGAGTGAACTCACAGCAGAGAGACAGACTGAAGAGCAGAATCAGATCCATCAGGTCCTCCTGACGTCCAGACGATTTCTGACTGACAGACAGAGACAGACAGGCAGAGAGGCAGAAAGAGAGACAGACAGGCAGACAGACAGACAGGCAGGCAGGCAGACAGAAGGGCAGGCAGGCAGGCAGGCAGGCAGACAGAAGGGCAGGCAGGCAGGCAGGCAGGCAGACAGGCAGACAGAAGGGCAGACAGAAGGGCAGGCAGGCAGACAGACAGGCAGACAGGCAGACAGACAGACAGGCAGGCAGGCAGGCAGGCAGACAGGCAGACAGGCAGGCAGGCAGACAGACAGGCAGACAGGCAGGCAGGCAGACAGACAGACAGACAGACAGACAGGCAGGCAGGCAGACAGACAGGCAGGCAGGCAGGCAGACAGGCAGACAGAAGGGCAGACAGAAGGGCAGGCAGGCAGACAGACAGGCAGACAGACAGGCAGACAGACAGACAGACAGGCAGGCAGGCAGGCAGGCAGGCAGACAGGCAGACAGGCAGGCAGGCAGACAGACAGGCAGACAGGCAGGCAGGCAGGCAGACAGACAGACAGACAGACAGACAGGCAGGCAGGCAGACAGACAGGCAGGCAGGCAGGCAGACAGGCAGACAGGCAGGCAGACAGACAGGCAGGCAGACAGACAGACAGACAGGCAGGCAGGCAGACAGACAGGCAGACAGGCAGGCAGGCAGACAGACAGACAGACAGACAGGCAGACAGGCAGGCAGACAGACAGGCAGACAGACAGACAGACAGGCAGACCTCTGTCTGGTTCACACACTGACTGTGTGTTTACTGATGGATGTTTGTTAGTTGGACCTCTCCTGCAGGTGGTGCAGCTTGTCAGTTGTAGACCTGGTCCTGGAGAGCGCCCCCTGCTGGAGGCTCTGCGGACTGATGACTGTTACAGTTTAAATCACCTCCAACCATCAGTGAAGGATCAGAACACTACTGTTGGACATTCCGTACATTACCACAGGGAGGCAGCACACTCCTCTCTTTCTCCTCCATCTCCTCAACTACCACCCACCTTCTCTCCACCTTCCACCTCCTGCCATCATGACCTTCTTCTTCCTCCTCTTCTTCCTCTGGTTAAAGGCTGCAGAGTGAAGCCACAGGAGTTCACCTCAGGTCAGAGCAGACAGCGCTTTTCACCACTCATGGCGAGTAACTAAGTACATTTACTTGAGTACTGTACAATTCTGAGGTAGGCATACTTGTACTTGAGTATTTCCATTTTCTGTAACTTTTTACTCTTGCTCCTCACCAGTTCAGACTGTAACTCACCTGTTCAGACTGAAGCTCACCTGTTCAGACTGCAGCTCGCCTGCTTCCAATCAAGGTACACATTCATTTCCTTCGGTATGTTTCACTTCAGCTCTCAGTGAACGCAGACGCTCTTGTTGCTTTGGCTGGTTGTTCTTCTGATTTATCGTTGTTGTTGTCGTGATTGTCGCTCACCTTCCGGCTGAAAGCAGCTTTTCGTGATCGATTTGTTCTCAGACACAAACTGTGTGTTTCTATTTCCGTCTTTATTAACGCTAACAAACAAACCAACATTCAGGAGTTAAACAGTGCAGACAGACAGAGTTCAGGCTGGACAAACTGATAACACACAGGAAATCATGAAGGATCAATAATAATCAATAATCAATCAGCTCCTGACAGAAGATGGAAGTTGAAAACAACTGGTCACCATGGTAACAAAATCTGACCTGGACGGAAGCCCTTCCCTGCCAAAAGTTCAACACATTGATGAAATGATTGAGCAGAAAACACTGAAATGTGACTTGCTGCTTGTTTTTACCTGGTAAAGTCACATGACTCGCCGCATGGTCCATTTAGCAGATGTCTGGAGTTCTCAGTCATATCACATGGTCTTCACGAGTTCATGCAGCTGTCAGAAAACTGTAGATGTTTAATTTTCATTTTCATCGGAGCACTTTAAGGACCTCTCATCCACAGCGTCTGAAGCTTGATCATGTGACCAAACAGCTCCAGAAAAGCTGTTAAATGGACGCTGAGGTGAGATTCTGTTTTCAAGCTCAAGAACAGACTTTCAATCTTTGAACTTTCCCTAAACAGAAACAATATTTTAATTCTGAGACACTTTTGACAGTTTTATTTTGGAATTGTTTTTTTATGGGGGTTTTTTGGGGGGCATAAATGAGCTTCCATATTTCTGAAACACTGACTCAACTAAACGAAACCTTCATTTATCTGACAAACAAAATACTGTTTTTTCTTCCTGTTTCAAATATAAATTAATTTGACTACACTGACGTCACCACTGACAAGAACAACACAGACAGGAAGTAGAAAACACATTCTGACAACAGTTTCTACAACTTTCACACAGTTAACTTTTACAAAAACGTCACAAAACAATAGAAATTCAAAGTTCAGGTGCTTCTCTGAGACATTCAATTCGTTTTTTTATCTGTGTTTTATATCAAAGACCACAGAAATATCGTTTATTTCAGCATCTAAAGATCAATGTTCCGGCACTTCGTCCTTCTCTTCTGGAGAAAATCGTCAGCTGATGACATGGACGCAGGTTTAGCTTCAGGATGGTGGGATGTTCACACTTTGTCAGGAGGCCGAAACATTGATGTTAAACTTAAAACAGCTGCTTTTCCTCCTTTTCAAAGAAATTATAAATCAAAATTTTCCTTCAGTTCCTTCATGAGAAGCACCTGAGCTCTGAAGTCATGTGACTGTTCATGTGATTTTTTAAGGGAAGTGGAGGAAAACATGAATGAATTAACTTGCATTTCTTAAATATTTCACGGCTGTGTGTTTAAGTGCTACAGGTTCTAGTTGTTCTTCGAGGGTCAGTATCAAGTCGGATTCTTCTTCTACGAGGGTCAGTAACGCTTTCTATGAAGCTCAGATCTGTTACTCAGGAAGACTGATCTTCATCATTACAGCTGCTCCTAGCCTTCATCGTGCTTTAAGAGCCGAGTCAGGGAAAAACATCCGGCATCACCAGGACTGGCTTCTAGTCTGAGCCCTGAATGGGCCTGAACTACCATGATCCACATTAGCAGGTGAGTTGAAGCTGAAATCCTCCAGAGATCCAGCAATTAAATCAGGTGGTCGTCCTGCAGGTGTGTTGACACGTTCTGACTGACTCAATGACACGTCACAGGTGAGAGCTTCTTACAAAGTGTGGACCCGCTCTATCTGAGGGTTCACTGGTCCCAGTTTAACCAGTTTGAACATTTCCGGAAGTGCTGTGAGTGCTGATCATCTGCAGGTTCAGATCGGTCCATGACGGGCACCGTTCACACCTGTTTCCTGTACAAACACGAACTCTACGTCTGACACTCTACAACTGATTTACGGCAGAGCGTTTAGGACGACGATGTGACGTTCCCTGAGGACGCCGCCCTCGTCTCCCTCTGCGAATGCTCCGCCTCCTCCTTATTGGGGTGGGAGGAGTTGTCCGACTTGCTGCGGCTGAACTCCGCCCCCATTATTGGCCCGGTGAACTTGGCGTTTGGCCGGATGCAGGCGGTGCAGCACAGCAGCGTCTTGAGGAACGCACGACGCATCTCGTTGCTCGTCAGCGTGTAGATGAGAGGGTTCATGGCAGAGTTGAGGACAGCGAGCGCCAGGAACCACTCGGCTTTGTAGAGGATCGGACAGCTCAGGGTTTCACAGGCTGCATCCAGCAGCAGCAGGATGAAGAGCGGCGCCCAGCAGGCGATGAAGCAGCTCAGGACGATGATGACGGTCTTCAGCAGTGCCATTGACTTCTCCGAGCTCTTGATGTTGGCACCGGCATTGCCGCGGCCATTGGACACCTTGCGGAAGACAAGCTTGCGGCTGCGAGTGCGCACCAGCGCATAGATGCGAGCGTAGAGCACAACAATGGCCATGAGGATGATGCTGAAGACAGTGGTGCAGAACAGGATGTAGGTCTTGTGGTAGAGCGGCAGCACAGTGGAGCACTGCGTCATGCTCTGGATGCAGTTCCAGCCCATCACCGGAAGGCCGCCCAGAACTGCCGCGATCATCCACACTGTGCTGATGAGCAGGAAAACGCGGCAGGTGTTGCCGTTGTTATGCAGCTTCATCTTCAGCATAGTGAGATGGCGCTCGATGGCGATGGCCAGCAGGCTGAAGACGGATGCCGCTAGTGCCACAAACATGCTGCCCTCCCTGAAGAACCACTGCGTGGGAGTCAGCTTGTAGGTGTTGGCGCCTGACAGCAGGATGTTGGCGGTGTAGACGACACCGGCCAGCAAGTCGGACAGCGCAAGGTTCCCGATGAAGTAGTACATGGGCTTGTGGAACTTCTTGGTTCGCCAGATGGTGGTCAGGACCAGGATGTTCTCCAGGATGATGAAGCAGCACACTATGATGAAGACCACTGAGTCGGCCTTCAGACCCGAGTCCTGCTGCGTCTTGCGGAACTTGCCGGTGTAGTTGTAGTGTTTGGCGATCAGGTCAGAGTAGCTGGGCTCAGCCATGGCCTGCAGCTGTAGCAGGAGTCCAGCAAGGGGCGCTGTGTCCTCAGACTTCAGTCAGTCCTTCATGTCAGGTGGTAACCCTGAAGAGGAGCAGGGAGAGTTCTGCTGCTGGAGGGGGACATGGTCCTGCGGAGAGAGGGACTACTGTCAGAGACTCGCATCAATTTGGTCCAAGAAAAACCTCAAAAACTGCTTTCTGATCAGATTGCTAGTGGACAAACACCTGAGGAAGAAGTGTTAAACAGCAGAAACATTTGTGAAATTCACTCTGAGGCTTTTAGTTTTAGCCCGACTGAAGAACAGAAGCAACATTTAAATCTTCAGTTTGTCACAGACCTCAAACTGATCCAGGAAAACCTTTATTAAACTGCTCTCTGATCAGCTCATGAACACAAGTTTCAAGCTTCCACTGATCTGCTGACTCTGGATTTTACACGTCCAGTTCAGTCTAATCGTCTTTGAATTAAAGAATCATTTGATCATCTTTGCTGTGAAGAACAGAAACAACATTTAAGCCATCAGATTGTTCAGATTCATCAAACTGATCTAATAAAACCTTAAACAACTGATTTCTAATCAGCTCTTCAGTGAACAAACGTCCTTAAATCAACGGTAAAACATCTGGAAACGTGTCTTCTGGGCGCAGAACATCACGGATCAATGAATAAAACACGGTCAGTTCACTGTGAGATCAGCCTGCAGGACGTTTAAAACTGACCTCAGATCAGCAAACACGTCGTAGAAACGCAGAAACATTCCTTCATCAAACATCAGAAATGTTGAAGTTTGTTCGGAGAAGTTTTCAGACTCAAAGTGATTCTTTCTCTTTTTTCACGTTTTCACATGAACTCAATCCGATCGATCGATCTTTGATTTGTTCCACTTGAAATATTCTTCAATAATTCTTTTTTTTCCGAAAGAAGGAATAAAAGACGTTCTGACGTCACCTCACGTCCTCAGTTTTGTCAAGGATTTTCATAAAAACGGACTGATTTTATTTTCCAGTAAAAACTGGATTTCTTCCATCAAACTGACTCGAGGTCAGCTGAACGCGGCTTCACGTCTTCACACATTCAATCAAAGTGAACTCAAACCTGATTTTTACTGACTTTATGCTGAAGCGTCACACAAAGTTCATGACGGAAAAACAGATTTTAACAAAGAGAAAAGCGAGTTTTTACCTTCAGACAGAGTGCGGAGGAAAAGCAGCCCGACGGCAGCTCGAGTCCGAGCAGAGAGCGAGCCCACACACACACACACACACACACACACACACACACACACACACACTGAGGATGAGGATGATGAAGATGCTGCCCTCCTCCTGCTCTCCTCCTCGTATTTTTTGCTGCTTTATTTTTCCTGATCTAATCAATAACACTGATCATGATGATTTTTAACTAATAACAGAATTAAAAAAACAGCTTTCTCTTTTTTTCCAGTTTACAAATAAAACTCTTACTCGTTTTGTGTGTGTGTGTGTGTGTGTGTGTGTGTGTGTGTGTGTGTGTGTGAATCCAGCAGAAATACTCATCATCCAAAGAACAGTTAAACAAATAAAACATAAATTAAGCAAATATGTAAATAGATAGAAATAAAGTCTGAACATGAGGAATAAAACATGAATGATGATGATGATGAAGATGATAATAACTGACGTGTGGTTCTGTTGATGAATACATTATTGATATAATATTATCACTGCTTTGTATCCTGTGTGGGAACCAACCAGCTGAACCCCCAACACTCACACGCACACACACACACACACACACACACACACACCCTGCTGTGGGTCACTGACCTCTGACCTCCATCGGGTCAGCAGGGGTGGGGTTATGGTTTCTGGGGGCTCCACATCCGTTTTGCTGTTTTCACGTCATCATTCAGAGCGAAAAAACTAATTTTCAGGTTTTTGTCAGCGATGAAAAGAACAACAGGAAGTGACGAAACCCCGGCGCGTCACGCCGACACGAACGCACTGAGGAGTCCTTACGGTTCTAACGCTCCGTGAGGACAAACGAGAACGAGCAAGGACTGAAGCTGGACGATGCGTCTAGAACGTTGGTTTCTGGTTTGGTGTCATGTCGAGAAAGGAGCCGAGTACATTTCCTCAGGTGTAGCACTGTTCTGAAGTACTTGTACTGTACTTCTTACTTCACCACATTTATGCGACAGCTTTCATCACTGGCTGCTTTTCTGACTGAGACTTGATGTTTGAACATAAAAACATGACATGATGATGACGAATGAGGAAGAAATCGTCCACCATCTTTGTTTTCCGTAGTTTGCACTGACATCAATGACCTCCGTCTGTGGAACCGTGGGTTCATGTTCAGCGACCTCCGTCTGTGGAACCGTGGGTTCATGTTCAGCGACCTCCGTCTGTGGAACCGTGGGTTCATGTTCAGCGACCTCCGTCTGTGGAACCGTGGGTTCATGTTCAGCGACCTCCGTCTGTGGAACCGTGGGTTCATGTTCAGAGTTTG
This sequence comes from Chaetodon auriga, assembly GCF_051107435.1. NCBI lineage: Eukaryota > Metazoa > Chordata > Actinopteri > Chaetodontiformes > Chaetodontidae > Chaetodon > Chaetodon auriga. The sequence continues at coordinate 30,205,524 of NC_135076.1, forward strand.
TTGTTTCTTTGAGTCCACGGTGTGTCTG
>NC_135076.1:30210551-30218051 GCF_051107435.1 Chaetodon auriga
TCCACAACACGTCAACAACACGTCCACAACACATCAACAACACATTAACAACACGTCAACAACACATCAACAACACGTCCACAACACATCAACAACACATCAACAAACGTCCACAACACATCAACAACACGTCCACAACACATCAACAACACATCAACAAACGTCCACAACACATCCACAAACATCCACAACACATCAACAACACGTCCACAACACGTCCACAACACGTCAACAAACGTCCACAACACATCAACAACACGTCCACAACACATCAACAACACGTCCACAACACATCAACAACACATCAACAAACGTCCACAACACATCCACAAACATCCACAACACATCAACAACACGTCCACAACACGTCCACAACACGTCAACAAACGTCCACAACACATCAACAACACGTCCACAACACATCAACAACACGTCCACAACACGTCCACAACACATCAACAACACGTCAACAACACATCAACAACACGTCCACAACACATCAACAACACATCAACAACACGTCCACAACACGTCCACAACACGTCCACAACACGTCAACAAACGTCCACAACACATCAACAACACGTCCACAACACATCAACAACACGTCCACAACACGTCCACAACACATCAACAACACATCAACAACACGTCCACAACACGTCCACAACACGTCAACAAACGTCCACAACACATCAACAAACGTCCACAACACATCAACAACACGTCCACAACACATCAACAACACATCAACAACACGTCCACAACACATCAACAACACATCAACAACACGTCCACAACACATCAACAACACATCAACAAACGTCCACAACACGTCCACAACACGTCCACAACACATCAACAACACATCAACAAACGTCCACAACACATCAACAACACGTCCACAACACATCAACAAACGTCCACAACACGTCAACAACACGTCCACAACACATCAACAACACGTCCACAACACATCAACAAACGTCCACAACACGTCAACAACACGTCCACAACACATCAACAACACGTCCACAACACATCAACAACACATCAACAACACGTCAACAACACATCAACAACACGTCCACAACACGTCAACAAACGTCCACAACACATCCACAACACGTCCACAACACATCAACAACACGTCCACAACACATCAACAACACATCAACAACACGTCAACAACACATCAACAACACGTCCACAACACGTCAACAACACGTCCACAACACATCAACAACACATCAACAACACGTCCACAACACATCAACAAACGTCAACAACACATCAACAAACATCCACAAACGTCCACAACACATCAACAAACGTCAACAACACGTCCACAACATGTCCACAACACTTCAACAACACATCAACAACATGTCATCAACACGTCCACAACACGTACACAACACATTGACAACACATCAGCAATACGTCCACAACATGTCAACAACACGTCCACAACACATCTGCAACATGTCAGCAACACGTCCACAACACATCAACAAACGTCAACAACACATCCACAACATGTCCACAACGCATCCACAACACATCAACAAACGTCAACAACACATCCACAACACGTCCACAACACATCAACAAACGTCAACAACACATCAACAACATGTCCACAACACGTCAACAACACATCCACAACATGTCAACAACATGTCATCAACATGTCCACAACACGTCCACAACATGTCAACAACACGTCCACAACACATCTGCAACATGTCAACAACACGTCCACAACACATCAGCAAACGTCAACAACACATCAACAACATGTCAACAACACGTCAACAACACATCAACACGTCACAACCCATCAACAACATGTCCACAACACATCAGCAATACGTCCACAACATGTCAACAACACGTCCACAACACGCCTGCAACATGTCAACAACATGTCAGCAACACATTCACAACACGTCAACATGTGAAGACTGCAGAATGAAGCAGCGATGGGACGAGGTCGCCCGTTGTCAGCTGATCACAGGTCAGATTAAACCTGCAGACAAACAGTTTTAATCCTGTTCAGATCCATATCTGTTTAATCCTGTTTCTGTTTGGCCGCAGCCCACAGATTCTGACTGTGAGGAGTCATGTGACCTCAGACACCTGAACTCACCTGACAGGTAGGTCATGAAGGCCTGATCCAGGACGTCCTGGTTTGTGACTGCTGTCTTTTATTTATTGGTTTATTGATCAGGGACAGATGTTACAGAGTCCCTCTAAACACAGAAGATGAGACGAGCCACAGTAGAAGGACACACTGACGTCCTACGTGACACTATAGGACACTGAGGCTCGTTGTCCAAGGCGGACACAGCAAAGAGAAGCTGTACCTCAGCGATGCTCATCAAAACATGGACAGACCATGCTGAGTCTGGGCTGCAGATCAGGAGTCCACATGAGTCCCACGTTTGTCTCCTGAATCAGCTGTTTGAAAACTGAGGAAATAGCTTTCATCTTTAAGGCAGTTACACATGAACCCATCAAAGCAGTGTCCTTCAGCAGGTGTTTGGTGGCACATTGCACACTTCAGACAGTGAGGAGGTGCTCTGTTCAGGCCTGATCCAGCTCCTCTGAAACCAGGATTTAACACTGACACATTCAAACACAGAATCCAGGATCATCAGGATGTGAGGCTGAAGAGGAGCAGTGAACAGAGAGTTAACGGAGCGTCTATTCTCTGGATGACTGGCGCTGAACAAGCCCTGAAACACGGCAACAAAAGACCAAATCCTCCTCCTCCTCACCCGCCCCCCAAAAAGGAGAGGAGCCCATTATGTAACCCACCAACCATCCCAGGCATTAACTGGTTCCCAGTTAAAAGAGTGTGTGTGTGTGTGTGTGTGGGGGGGGGGGGGGGGGGGGGTGTCACGTGGTCCACAGAGGCTTGTTTACCACAACAAGGGGCGAACGAGGGAGAAACAGACTATGAAGAGAGAGAGAGAGAAAGAGGAGAAGCAGTTTTTCCCACCGACTCATTCACAACTAGGCTGCTTTCACACGCCGCGCTGATGTCCACAGTCACCATGGAAACGCCTCAAGAGACAGAAAGAGAGAGAGAGACAAAGAGACAGAGAGCGAGACAGACAGAGACAGAGAGACAGAGAGAAACAGACAGAGACAGAGAGAGAGAGACAGACAGACAGTTCATCTTGAAGTTCAGTTCATCTAACTTAACCATGTGTGTCTGGGGACAAAGTAAATGGACACAGTGAACATTTCCTTCAAATGAGACACTACATGATCCTGATGTGGTCAACATGACACGTGACAGCTAAAACGTGACTGTGTGACGGTGACATGTATGCGCATCGTCTTATTTCCTGAACAGATGTCCTGGAGTCCTAGAGGATCTCTGTCATACAAACTCTGTTTCTTGGTGTTTCTGCTCTTTGAACACATGAACTTGTCTTTTCTTTGAATTTTTGTGTGTATCTCAGATACATTCAGATTATAAGTCATGAAGTCAAACTTCATACTGACATTTCTGAACTTTTTATTTCTCACAGAGAGAACTTTGACTGGAGGCTGACAAACAGTTTCAAGGTGGATCTGGACAAACACACCTTCAGAAACTGGAACTGGGCCTGAGCCCCTTCAAATGTGGAGGGCAGCAGCGACAGGAGAGACATTACATTCAAGTTTTATTAAACAGTGTTTTTAAATGAATTCGTTCGTCATATATCTGCCGAGTTAAAATGCGTCAAACTGTTCCTTAAAACATGACGGAATGCGTGTTTATTGCACGAAGTTTTGCCGATAAACCAAAAACATAAAATACAAATATTTATCAATGGAGTTTGGCATTACGTCGGTCCACACGGCGGAGCGTACGGCGGCGGAAGCTGTCGTGAAACGTAAACAGTTTACGGCATGTCGTATTCCAGTCAGTCCAATGAGACAACACGTGAAAGTAGGAAGATATCACGTACACTAACTCAGGGCAGTGCCCCACGAAGCGGTTCTGAAGTCTTTCTGGTCTTCCGTGAGACTGCAGTGTGGCACCGACTCGGTGCAGAGAGGGAAGCCGCCGGCATGCTGTATCTGATCGGCCTGGGGCTCGGAGACGCGGCGGACATCACGGTGAAGGGTCTGCAGGCGGTGAAGAGCTGCTCCAGGGTTTACCTGGAGGCCTACACCTCCATCCTGACTGTGGGCAAGGAGGCTCTGGTGAGTCCGAGCAGGTTCTCGAAGACCCGGAATCAGTCCAGGTGTCCGTCTCTGTCTCTGTCTGTATGCCTGTCTGTCTCTCTGCCTGTCTGTCTGTCTGTCTGTCTGCCTCTCTCTCTCTCTCTCTCTGCCTCTCTCTCTCTCTCTGTCTGTCTGTCTGTCTGTCTGTCTCTCTGCCTGTCCGTGTCTCCCTCTCTGTGTCTCTTTCTGCCTGTCTGTCTCTCTCTCTCTCTCTCTCTCTCTCTGCCTCTCTCTCTCTCTCTCTCTCTGTCTGTCTGTCTGTCTCTCTCTCTGTGTCTGTCTGTCTCTCTGCCTGTCCGTGTCTCCCTCTCTGTGTCTCTTTCTGCCTGTCTGTCTGTCTCTCTGTCTGTCTGTCTCTCTGCCTCTCTCTCTCTCTCTCTGTCTGTCTGTCTGTCTCTCTCTCTCTCTGTCTTCCCTGTGATTTATTGTCTATGTCAAGTGAATTTAATCATATCTCATCTCATCAGAAACAAGGACAGGAGACATGTACAGAACACAGAAGACACTATAAGACAATATAATCAGATACATGTCCAAAACTCAGTTAATAGACATTGTGACTAAATGACACGAAGGACATTTGATATAAAGAAATGTTAAAAGTAGTAGTATTTGTACACAGACGTGGTATCTGATTGGTATCAGAGACACGACGGTTTGACTCGTGGACGGGATATTTATTGAACTGTCTCTGATCTCCAGCCTCAGAGAGCAGCTGGTGGTCTTCTGGGAGTCCCTGCTGTCCCCCTCCTCTGCTGCTGCACCAGGACTGTCAGGATCCAAAATGATTTTAGATCTTTCTGTCAACGGACGATGAACCGAAAACATTTAGCAGCCAAAGTCGTTTTCAGAACTGCAGCGTGTCACGTTCGATCTTCTCATGTTCGATCTTCTCACATGTTTGATTTGCTGCTTTTCCTCTCAGTGATCTCAATGATCTGAATGTTTGGAATCATGTGGAGCTTTGGACTGTTGGTTGGACCAAACAAACATGGTGAAGGTGTCACTTTGGGCTCATTGTGACCACATTTCTCACTATTTTCACAAAGTTTCCAAAGCAAACGATCAATCGATCGATGGACGAAATGATCAGCTGATTGATCCAGAATGAAAAGGATCATTAGTTTGAGTTAAAATGAACTCCACCTCAACCAACTCCAACAGGGACATCCTGCTGAGACATGAATGAGGAGACACACTGATCTAAAGACCAGAGACAAGAGGACAACAGACTCAGAGACACAATGATCTACAGAGACCAGAGACAAGAGGACAACAGACACAGAGACACAATGATCTAAAGAGACCAGAGACAAGAGGACAACAGACACAGAGACACAATGATCTAAAGAGACCAGAGACAAGAGGACAACAGACACAGAGACACAATGATCTACAGAGACCAGAGACAAGAGGACAACAGACACAGAGACACAATGATCTACAAAGACCAGAGACAAGAGGACAACAGACTCAGAGACACAATGATCTACAGAGACCAGAGACAAGAGGACAACAGACACAGAGACACAATGATCTACAGAGACCAAAGACAAGAGGACAACAGACACAGAGACACAATGATCTACAGAGACCAGAGACAAGAGGACAACAGACACAGAGACACAATGATCTACAGAGACCAGAGACAAGAGGACAACAGACACAGAGACACAATGATCTACAGAGACCAGAGACAAGAGGACAACAGACACAGAGACACAATGATCTAAAGACCAGAGACAAGAGGACAACAGACTCAGAGACACAATGATCTACAGAGACCAGAGACAAGAGGACAACAGACACAGAGACACAATGATCTACAGAGACCAAAGACAAGAGGACAACAGACACAGAGACACAATGATCTACAGAGACCAGAGACAAGAGGACAACAGACACAGAGACACAATGATCTACAGAGACCAGAGACAAGAGGACAACAGACACAGAGACACAATGATCTAAAGACCAGAGACAAGAGGACAACAGACTCAGAGACACAATGATCTACAGAGACCAGAGACAAGAGGACAACAGACACAGAGACACAATGATCTAAAGAGACCAGAGACAAGAGGACAACAGACACAGAGACACAATGATCTACAGAGACCAGAGACAAGAGGACAACAGACACAGAGACACAATGATCTGCAGAGACCAGAGACAAGAGGACAACAGACACAGAGACACAATGATCTAAAGAACAGAGACAAGAGGACAACAGACTCAGAGACACAATGATCTACAGAGACCAGAGACAAGAGGACAACAGACACAGAGACACAATGATCTAAAGAGACCAGAGACAAGAGGACAACAGACACAGAGACACAATGATCTAAAGACCAGAGACAAGAGGACAACAGACTCAGAGACACAATGATCTACAGAGACCAGAGACAAGAGGACAACAGACACAGAGACACAATGATCTAAAGAGACCAGAGACAAGAGGACAACAGACACAGGGGACACAATGATCTAAAGAGACCAGAGACAAGAGGACAACATACACAGGGGACACAATGATCTAAAGAGACCAGAGGACAACAGACACAGGGGAAACTTTACTGCACTCAGTACATTAATACTTTAATAACACATTCCTGGTTATACTTCCAGATTTGTACGTAAGTAACGTTTGCAGATACATGAAGAAGAAGTTTGTGCATCTTGTCTGCTATCATGGAAACAAATGGACATTTTGTACTAATTATTTCAGCAGGACCAAAACACAGACTCTGTGTGTGACAGTCACATGTCCCATATGTCCTACGTGTGGACGTGGCATTGGACCAGCTGCAGGTCGATCCTTCAGGGCGTTTGAGTCCATGCTGTGCGAGCTCATCCACTTACTTCAGACTCAGCTGGAACGTGACTACAGAAGCATAACAGTCACTGAAAGGCAACGTGATGTGTTCACTGTCACTGAAAAAGTTCCAGTTCATGCGGTGTTACTACTGTGTCCTGCTGTGGCCGTCACAGCGGTGTGATCAAAGAACTGGATGCAGTTGTTGACGGGACAGTAATAGCTTTTAATTTTACACAGTCGTCACTGATGCAGCAAAGCTAACGGGGATAGCCTAGCCTCCGATTAATCTTCTGTAAGTCGTGTCGCGAGTTGAAATTTGGACAAAACTAAAGAAGTGAATAACAACAACAAAATATTGATCATTTTATTAAGGAGCAGAAGTGGTTGGAGGTATCCCTGTTAGCTTCTTTAGCAGTTTGTTAGCTACTTTAACAGTGTTAACTATTTTAAGT
>NC_135076.1:30223051-30230551 GCF_051107435.1 Chaetodon auriga
CCCAGGGCTGTGTTCTTTCTCCTCTGCTCTTCTCCCTGTACACGAACAGCTGCACCTCCAGTCACCAGTCTGTCAAGCTCCTGAAGTTTGCGGACGACACCACCCTCATCGGACTCATCTCTGATGGAGACGAGTCCGCCTACAGGTGGGAGGTTGACCATCTGGTGACCTGGTGCAATCAGAACAACCTGGAGCTCAATGCTCTAAAGACAGTGGAGATGGTTGTGGACTACAGGAAGAACTCAGCCTCACCCGCCCCCATCACCCTCTGTGACTCCACTATTGACACTGTGGAGTCTTTCCGCTTCCTGGGAACTATCATCTCCCAGGACCTCAAGTGGGAGCCGAACATCAGCTCCCTCATCAGGAAAGCACAGCAGAGGATGTACTTCCTACGGCAGCTGAAGAAATTCAGTCTGCCAAAGACAATGATGGTGCACTTCTACACAGCCATCATTGAGTCCATCCTCACCTCCTCCATCACCGTCTGGTACGCTGCTGCCACCGCCAAGGACAAGGGCAGACTGCAGCGTGTCATTCGGTCTGCAGAGAAGGTGATTGGCTGCAATCTCCCATCTCTTCAGGACCTGTACGCCTCCAGGACCCTGAGGCGTGCAGAAAAGATTGTGGCTGATCCCTCTCACCCCGGACACAAACTCTTTGAGTCACTTCCCTCTGGCAGGAGGCTGCGGTCCATCAGGACCAAAACCTCACGCCACAAGAACAGTTTTTTCCCGTCTGCTGTCAGCCTGATCAACAAGGCCCGGAACCCCCCCGACACTCTTCACATTCCACCTCGGACTCATTCTGTCACATTGACTGATATAAATATAACTCTATGCGTTACATTAACGCTCAGCTTGGACTTCTTTCTGGAAAACAGACTGTGTTTCCGGTAAATAGCAACAACATAAACATCCATCCATCCATCCATTCCCACCCGCTTATCCGGGGCCGGGTCGCGGGGGCAGCAGTCTGAGCAGGGACGCCCAAACTTCCCTCTCCCCGGACACTTCCTCCAGCTCCTCCGGGGGGACCCCGAGGCGTTCCCAGACATAGTCACTCCAGCGTGTCCTGGGTCTTCCCCGGGGCCTCCTCCCGGTGGGGCATGCCCGGAACACCTCCCTAGGGAGGCGTCCAGGGGGCATCCGGTACAGCTGCCCGAGCCACCTCAGCTGACTCCTCTCGATGTGGAGGAGCAGCGGCTCTACTCTGAGCTCCTCCCGGGTGACAGAGCTCCTCACCCTATCTCTAAGGGAGCACCCCGCCACCCTGCGGAGGAAACTCATTTCAGCCGCTTGTATCTGGGACCTCGTTCTTTCGGTCATGACCCAAAGTTCATGACCATAGGTGAGGGTAGGAACGTAGATTGACCGGTAAATCAAGAGCTTCGCCTTTCGGCTCAGCTCCTTCTTCACCATGACGGACCGATACAGCGACCGCATTACTGCTGCCGCTGCACCGATCCGCCTGTCAATCTCACGCTCCATTCTTCCCTCACTCGTGAACAAGATCCCAAGATACTTAAACTCCTCCACTTGAGGCAGGATCTCTCCCCCAACCCGGAGGGAGCAAGCCACCTTTTTCCGGTCGAGCCAACATAAACAGCCTTGTGTATATATATTTAAATTGTTATATTTTATGCTCTTATTTTAGTAGATGTGTCATGCACCAATTTCACCAGAAAAAATTCCTCGTATGTGTAAAAGCGTACTTGGCAATAAAGCTTTTTCTGATTCTGATTCTGATTCACTGAACGGAGCCCCACCGTGTTCGAGCTGTTGGTGGTTTTGATGTCTGTCTGATCCGTGTTTGTGTTTCAGGTGAAGATGGACTGAGAGTGTTCCGTCATCATGTGAACGTGAGCATAAAGTTTCATTTGAACTGAATCAAATGTTTTTTTCTTCTTTGTTGACAGACATCAAAGTCAAAGAGCAGAGCGTCGAGAACATGATGAGGTCAGAACCAGAACCATGTCCTGATCCAGATCCTCCTCTGGGTTTATCTCAGCTGATGATGTCATGCTGATGTCATCCAGCTGTTATTTTCTGTGTGTGTGTGTGTGTTGCGGTCTGGGTGAACCTCAGCGAGCACGTGTGGTGGCAGCAGGACGAGCTCAGAAACGGACTCATGTTTGTTCTGGACTCGGAGACTCGGACCTGCTGAGAGTCCTTTAACCCCTGAGCTGTCAGCCCTGAGCGCAGTCTGACAGGCTGAGTCCTCCTCTGGATGACTCCTCTCACTTCCTGACAAAAATCCATAAAAATCCTGTGACCCTAAAATCCTGAGCTCTGATTGGCTGATGGCCACAGAAACACAAAGCTAAAATGATTTCATGTCACACTGTTGTCAAACGTCCTGCAGCTTTAAAAGTGTTTAAAAGAACTGAAAGACAGAAACGTGTCCTTCGACTCGTCTGCATGGTCGACTGACATTCAGCGTCCTTCAGGGTCGTGGCGTCGCAGCAGTCGGCCTGAAAACAGTCTCCTGAAGATTCTGTGGTTTCATAAACCCGTTAATCAATCAATCATGATCCATCAGTAGATTCACGTGTAAACATTCAGTTGTCAGCATTGACGGATTTGTCCCGTCCACAGCCATGAGGACAAATTAAGGCTCAGCCTTAAGTCGTTTGATCTGTTCCTCATCAGGCTGTTTGTTTCTGATCAAGTGTATTGATTATGATGATTATTCCTGTTTCAGAGGGAAGAAGGTCTATGAGCCTCCTCGCTTCATGACGGTTGGTCAGGCTGCAGATCAGCTGATTCAGATCATCCAGAGGAGGCGGGACGAGGGGGCGGATATAGGTGAGTGACATTTCACCAGCTCTCATCTGATTGGCTCAACAGATCACTCACAAACACAAACACACACACACACCCCGAGCTGATTATATTTTTATTTACAAACAGAACCACGTTTCAGTCAGTGACAGTCCATCATCATGTGATATGTTGAAGCGCCGCCCACCAGTCACATGACCAGCAGTCATCTCAAACAGTCAAGAATCAGAGCCAGAAAAAAAAATGGAGATTAATTAGCAGTTCAGTCAAAATCTGCTGAAAAAACCTGAATTTAGAATAACACCTGTAACCACACCCACCAGTGATGTCACAGTGTACTGGAGTCCACGCCCACATCCCTGCATCAGGAGGAGAGTTCAACCAAACGTCCTGTTCACCTGTGTTCACCTGTGTTCAGTGAACGTTGAGATGTCTCGAGTGACATTTCTGTGGTTTGGATTTTAAGTCTGAACCCAGAAGACGAACTCGGATTCGAGCCGTTAGAAAACAAAGTTTTGTGAAACCTTGAAGTATTAAAATCTTAAAAAGCTGAAAGCTTCAGGCTGCTCTGCTGACCGTCCTCCGTCAGACGGAGCAGCAGGAGGTTCAAGCCTGTCGTCACTCATCAAACACCTGAAGGATTCTGGGCTCGACAACATAAAACAGGAAGTGAATGTTTACAGAGGATGATTCATGATGTTGAAGTTTGGGTAAATACAGATGTTACAGCACTTTTCTTTACAGCTGATGCGGTTCCTTCCTGTTAGCACAGGAAGCTAACAGCTCAGTGATGTTCAGGATTCATTGTTTCATTATTCAAACTGTTTATTTAACATGTCCTTTATCTCATTCACGTCAATGAAATCCGCTGCTAAACTTGTTAGCATGTTACTGTGTTAATGCTACTGTTTGTTAGCAAGCTAACATTGACCCTGTGCTACTCACAGATTAACTCACAGATGTCAATGAAATGCTACCAGGTTTTAAGCTTGTTTTCTGATTGGCTGCTGGGAGTGAAAGGACCCTGCCACCCTGTCATAAAAAGTCAATCAGCTGTTCTCTGACCAGCCTCGTTGCCTCCTCCAGGTGTGACGGAGAACACGGTGTGTGTGGGCGTGGCCAGGCTCGGTGCAGATGACCAGATGATCCGTGCTGCGACGTTACAGCAGCTGGTGTCATGTGACCTCGGCGGTCCACTTCATTCGCTGGTCATCACCGGTCAGCTCCACCCACTGGAGGTGGACATGTTGCAAGTGAACGCAGAACCAAACGCACTGCAACACCTGCACATGATTGACAGCTCCACCTACTGCTCATAACACAGGCGTGTGTCTGTATTCGTGAGGACCGGTCCTCACAAGGATGGCTAAACGAGTAAACAATAGACTGCAGGAAGCTGCTGCTCAACAGAATCATGACTGAAAACATGACGATCAATAAGTCTTTGTGTCCACATGAAAACATCTGTTGTCAAGCAGACTGATTTGTAGAAACACTGAACTCTGGGAAACTGATATGATGTCACCAATAAAGATCAATAATCAACTCAGAGAAACAGAATTATTTATTACAGTTGAAAAAAAGACTGAAACCCACCGGCTGGTCACATGGTTTGGTCACATGGTTTGGCACGTTAAAAACAAAGTGACATCACACACGCACACCACGGACCAATCAGGTGGCAGCAGTCTGGTCCCAGCAGTGATGTCACAGGAGGGGGATGGGTGTCCAGACAGGAAGTGGGTTCAGATTGTCTCTAATTCATGATGAAGGCACTTACCCAGAATGCTTTGTTCCAGTCTAATGACATGGACAACTTTAATAATAATAATAAAAACAAAAAAAAAGGTGGGTGGGGGGGCAGTTTGAGGTCATCCAGGATGTGCTGGCCTGGAGCATCATGGGAGTCACAGTCAAGTCCACCCCCCCCAGTCTGACCTTCAGTGGCTCCGGGTTCAGAGGTCACCTGCAGCAGTGACTGAAGGTGATTGGTCCCAGGTGTTTGGAGGAGGCGGAGCTTCTACATGGCAGCCGTGTCAATCTGAACGTACAGCTGTCGAACTCCAGCCTGCAGAGACACAACACGTTACTACTGCTACTACAAGTACTCTGCTGCTATGAATACTATTACAGAGTGACAGCAGCTGACCTTTGACCTCAGCAGGAGTCATTTCAGATCAACATTGTGAAACAGCTGAAAACTATTACTGCGTACACTACCGGTACTATAAATGCTACTCACTCATCAAATACTTCATGTTACATTTACTTTTATGTGTACTTCTTTAACTACAGCAACAACTGAAACTACACCTACAGTGACATACAACACCACTGACATAAGTACAAAAACATCTAGTACAGCTAGCACCCCACCACCAACAACTGCAAATGACATGGTGCATTCAGGAGCCTGAGTGAAGATGTGGCATGACGTGGTGCATTCGGGAGCCTGAGTGAAGATGTGGCGTGACGTGGTGCATTCAGGAGCCTGAGTGAAGATGTGGCGTGACGTGGTGCATTCGGGAGCCTGAGTGAAGATGTGGCGTGACGTGGTGCATTCAGGAGCCTGAGTGAAGATGTGGCGTGACGTGGTGCATTCGGGAGCCTGAGTGAAGATGTGGCGTGATGTGTTGCATTCAGGTACCTGAGTGAAGATGTGGTGTGATGTGTTGCATTCAGGAACTTGATTGAATATGTCGTGTGATGTGTTGCGTTCAGGAACTTGAGTAAAGATGTGTTGTGATGTGTTGCATTTAGGTACCTGTGTGAAGGTGTGGTGTGACGTGTTGCATTCAGGTACCTGTGTGAAGATGTGGTGTGTCTGGCTGAGGATCCAGCGGGTGTCGGCATCAGCGGCGACCAGCAGCTTTAAGGTTCCGATGTAAACGTCAGTGCACAGAGTCCAGAAGTGAGGCTCCTGCAGGTTGTAAACTCCCTGCAGCTGCTGCACCTGAACACAAGACACCAGGAATTAGACTCATCCCTGACATGAAAATGAAATAGATATATGGATGACAGTGGTCCAGGTGTTGCTGGAGGCGGGGTTTAGTGCAGGTGTGGTTTGAACCCACCCTCTGATAACACTCTGGCAGGGCGTGGTCCAGTGATGGAGGAGTTCTCTGCATCAGGATCCCGATGGACTCTCTCAGTAATGGCACCACACTGAGGGTCAGAGGTCAGAGGTCAGAGAGCACTTTGGTGGGCTGAGCATGTGTGAACGCTGACATCACAACCTGGACACTCACAAAAACCACTCTGTCAATGCATGTACTACTGCTGACAGTACTACTACTACTACAACTACTACAGTATTTGGAAATTACAAAGACTATTGTTACTACAACTACTACTTTTTGAGACAGCTGCTACTACGACTGCCACCAATGCCGCCATTGCAGTTGTTGTTAATACTATTGCTACAGTTACTACCAATACAACAGAGTACTAATAACAATGGGACAAATATCGTTACTACAACTACCATTACAACTCATTTTGAAGGCGTACCACTACTAGTTGCTACAGCCATTACCACTGCAAATATTACAATTAATGATAATACTGCAATTGTAGTTGTTACTACAACTACTACTGCCACCACTACTGTAACTACTACGACTAATACAAACAGTACTGCTGAAAATGCTACTATTCCAGGTACTAGTGAGTAACACTGTGACAAACATGGCACTTGGAGTTACTGTCATGTCTGAGATCCACAAAGTGGAGCGTAAATGAAGAATGTGTGGATTTGTGAGTGGAGTCTGGTCTGTCGTGCTGTGCAGTGCAGCTCAGACCAAACTCCAGTCACAAATCCACAGATTCTTCAGATGTTTCCTGCTGCAGTAACCTGACGCCTGTGGTTGTGTGACGGCCTCTCAGCTGACCACAGCTCTGCTCTGCGACTCGCTCTGCTGACTGTTCAAATCTGCAGCTGTGCTCACTTCCAGCCTATCAAACCACATCAGCACACATCAGCTCCATTTATCACCGGGGCTTCTGGGAAATCTGACCGCTGCATTTACATCCAGAGGACCAGCGAGACGAGGCCGGACTCCAGAACTATTTCCAGTTCCATACCAGTGGTTTGGCATGTTGGAGTGCATTAACTAGTAACTGCACACTGTTGACATTAGTGGAAAGCATTTTCCAAAGAACCATCGGGTTCCAGACTGATTGTCCTCCTTCAGGCCGTCGCTGGTTTCAGGTCATTTCTGCTGAAACCTGAGAGAAAAAAAATCCATCCCAGTCCAGGCTGACGTAGTTTTTCTTCCCATCCCGTGACGATGCAGCTGAGAGCAGACCGTTCACTAATGTTCCCTCGGTACTGAGTTCATGGGTGCTCGTCATTTTAAAACGTTCTAGTAACTGGAAATGTTCTGTTGGTCTTTCAGAAGGATCTAAGTGTCATGAAGGATGTTCCAGTCAACACTGAAGATGTTCTTGGGTTTTTCTGGAGGTTAGCGGCCACTGAAGAGATTCTGAGGGTCTGCAAGAGGTTACTGTGAAGAGGTTCTGCGGGTCTTTTAAAGAGGTTCTGCGAGTCTTCTCAGATGTTTTAGTGGTCGTTATTTAGACTGTGATGGATGTTCTGTCTGCAGGTTCTTCAAAGAACTGAAGTGAAACCATCGTCTGAAGGAAAGAAATCAGAAACATCTCTGTTTCTGCTGCTTCGTGTCGTCAAACTCTTGGCGTGTGCGTTTGTTTTGGAAAC
>NC_135076.1:30238051-30270551 GCF_051107435.1 Chaetodon auriga
GGCTGATGAGTAACTGTTAATGTCCCGGCGTGGGATCAATAAAGTTATGTCTTATCTTATCTTAGTCCTGAGCGGACAGGTGACATCACAGCCATATCTGTGACGTTGTTCTAATGAGCTGACCTCAGAGCTGCTGTACTACACAGAGGCCAGTTCAAAGCAGTTACTGGACTCACTGGTATCAAAACACATCATTCATACAACAACTACCTCTACTTCTATACTGTAAAGTATACTTTGAATACAACACTTGTGTATTTTACCTCACGACGATTGAAATAAATTACTTCTATTTATTATGAAGTACTTGTACATTGTGGCGTTGATACTTTTACTTAAGTAAAACACTTGAGTACTTCTTGGCCATACACATTGACACACACACACACACACACACACACACGCACACGCACACACGCGCGCGCACTCACACGCACGCAGACACGCGCGCAGCGTCCATGCTATCACATACGTGGCACATCCTGAGCAGCGCAGACACGCAGCAGCGGACGCTAACACCGTTAGCCTACCTGTTACTCCAGATTCCGTACGTTAACTCCACGAAGGCGAAGGAGAGGTTCAGACAGAGGAAGAAAAACAGATTCCTCGAGGTTTTATCAGCGAGAATCGACCTGAAACCAGCAAACAATCACAAAAGCTTCATCACAGGAGCCAGAAACCCGAGAAAACCCGGGTTATGAACACCTGACAGCCATATTCACACACAACACGGTGTCCGTACTCCATCTTAACAGCTGACAGTGAGACAGCCACAGTTTGATGAAGACAGCGTTAACTCTCATTTGTTAGCAGCCGGTTAGCATCAGGCTAGCAGCTCATCGTGAGAGTCAGCTGGTTCACAGTTAGCTGTTAGCCGCTGTTAGCTCAGTTAGCAGTTAGCAGCGGTGAGTTTACCTGAACCATCCTGAGAGCTTCACCAGTAGGTTAAACTTAGCAGGTTTGTACTCGTCGTCTTTGACAGATAAAGGTAACATTTTCACACCTGAACACACACACACACACTCACTCACACACACACTGGCTTGACTTAGCTACGCTACGCTAACCGTCAACTTCCGGTTAGATCCGGTTTCACAATAAAGGCGTTAAAGAGCGTTCCAATGTTTGTTATTATTATTCTTTTATTTATGATTCTGTCGTTATTATGCCATTCTGTAAGCAGTAAATAACCTTTTTCATTCACTTTTTTACTTGAACTGATGCTAATCATAACTCAACATTCATAACAGTCAGTTTCCAGCTGGAAGAGAAAAGAGTTTGGAATGATATTAACCAAAATTCCCTATAGACAAAATGATTTTCTGTGATTAAAGTCAAAAGTTGCTCAGCTGAAATGGTGACTCACCATCTTGTATCAGTTTCATTTTCTTTCTCAGGGTTTTGACTTAAAACTTGAACTTTTGACGATTTGGACTTCTGATGTCACAGTTTAGTGTTAAGATAAGTTTGAACTGGGTGGACTTCCTGTTTCCCTGAGGATGACATTAGTAAGGAGCAGACCTCCAGAAACTGTGATGGTCGGTTCTCAGAAACTCACCTGGTGAGAACAGACCAGGTGAGTCAGAGGGACAACTGGAGTGAAAATCCACTTCGGACAGTAGATGTTTCTTTACTTCAGGACATGTTTCTGGTGGTCAGATAATTTACATATTTTACATCCAAACCATAAGAAGACCTTAAGAAGGCGCCGCATCGATGAAGAGTTCATCCATTAGTCTGGAAGGATCAGGTCATACACAATAAACTCACACTGAAGTACTTTTACTCAACAGCATTTTGTACTGCGGTCGAGCCCGTTTGACTCGGACTTTATGAGTGGGTCTGTCTGTCTGTCTGTCTGTCTGTCTGTCTGTATGTCTGTCTGTTTGTTTGTCTGTCTGTCTGTCTGTATGTTTGTCTGTATGTCTGTTTGTCTGTCTGTCTGTCTGTTTGTCTGTATGTCTGCTTGTCTGTCTGTTTGTCTGTCTGTCTGTCTGTTTGTCTGTTTGTTTGTGAGTGACTGTGCTGCTCCACCTGTTTCCATCATATCATCATGGGGTTGCCATGCTGACTTGCAGCTATGAGCAGCAGAGGGTGGCAGAGAGTCCCGAATGTCCCTCTGCAGCGCGTCCCTCTGAGGAGCGTCCCTCTGAGGAGCGTCCCTCTGCAGAGTGTCCCTCTGCGAAGCGTCCCTCTGAGGAGCGTCCCTCTGAGGAGCGTCCCTCTGCAGAGTGTCCCTCTGAGGAGCGTCTCTCTGAGGAGCGTCCCTCTGAGGAGCGTCCCTCTGCAGAGTGTCCCTCTGAGGAGCGTCTCTCTGAGGAGCGTCCCTCTGAGGAGCGTCCCTCTGCAGAGTGTCCCTCTGCGAAGCGTCCCTCTGAGGAGCGTCCCTCTGCAGAGTGTCCCTCTGAGGAGCGTCCCTCTGAGGAGTGTCCCTCTGAGGAGCGTCCCTCTGAGGAGCGTCCCTCTGCAGAGTGTCCCTCTGAGGAGCGTCCCTCTGCAGAGCGTCCCTCTGAGGAGCGTCCCTCTGAGGAGCGTCCCTCTGCGGAGTGTCCCTCTGCGGAGCGTCCCTCTGCAGAGTGTCCCTCTGAGGAGCGTCCCTCTCAGTGTCTGTTGACTCTCAACTGAGCTGCTGCTGGATTTGATTCAGACAAAGTCGTTTTCATGAACTCCACACAAACATCAACAACAACTTCCAATCACATACGATCAGTAAAGAGACGAGAACTTCCTCATTTCATTCATGTGAGAAGAGATGAACTTTGAAAATAAAGAAGAAGAGTTGCTGAATCAGCTGTTCGCAGCTCCTGCTCAGACGCCTCGCAGTGAAGAACACTTAAAACATGAAGGTTCTCCAGGAGGTTCTGCAGAGTTCAATGTTTGGTTCTTTCCTGCCTGAACTGAGCCTTCAGCTTCAATCATAAATCATCAAACACTGAATGTTTATTCACCAAAAAGTGTGAAACCTCAGTCTGTCATCAAACATGATGCGTTTGTGCAGTGATGAGAGTTTCCATGGCGACCACAAGCCTCAGTGATCTCATCGGAAGAAGACGCCGACGCTCCATCAGCAGCAGCTCCGTCCTCGTCCACACAGAGACCATCCTGAGATTAAACAACAGCAGCCACAGGTCAGAGCAGAGGCAGGAAGTGGAAACGATTGGTCAGAGCAGAGGCAGGAAGTGGAAACGATTGGTCAGAGCAGAGGCAGGAAGTGGAAACGATTGGTCAGCTGGAGGTCGTCACCGCTCGCTGTCAGAGCAGGTCTGAAGAGACACATCCTGGAGCAAATGTAGAAGTGTTCAGCTAAAATGTTAAAAGTTCAGACTTTGGAAACTCAGAATGTGATAGGCTGAGACACCTGTCAATCAAGTCTAACGTCCTCCTCTTAATGTCTTTAAAATGCCTTTATCAAAGCACAACGTTACAGTCAACAAGTCAGCAAACAGCTGTTCATACTCATGTGGATCCATAAATCAATAATCCCCTCAGTTTAACTCACATCACAACAAAACGTTGGCCTGTATTCTAATAATTTTATCATTATTTCATTTAGTATCTATCTATTCTTTGTTCTGAAGGAGAAAGTGGTCTGAATTTTCATCATTTCATTATTTTTTTCAAAGACTATTCTTTTAAAACGTCACCACATCAGTTTTCAGAGTAAACACAAAATATTTTTTTGATGTTCTGGTTTTCTCTCACTTCTCCACCAGCTTCCAGCGCTGCCACAGCTCACTCTTGGCGGCTTCTCCCCAAAAATTTGAAAGCTCATAAATTCAGAAAAAGACTAAATCCAAGAAGTAAATTCGTTTTAGAAAACACAGTTAATAAAAGATGAGATGAAGCTGCCAACACGAAACAGCTGCATTTTCAAACATAATGCAGGAAGCGGTGATGACACTGAGCTGAGCCATCATCATCATCATCATCATCATCATCATCATCATCATGACAGAGGGAACAAATCTTTGAATTCCACGTGCATTTCCATGAATGATGTTGGTAGAAGAGTGAGCTGCTGACTGATGACAGGACTTCCTGTTGTTTTGATGAGCAGGTTCTGCTCAGCGTCTGACCTGAACAGGTCGGCCTGAGGTCAGTCTTCTTCTGACTCCAGCCTGTGACGGTGGTGGTCTCCTCACTGCCATAAGAGTCACGCAGCTCTACCAACATTAGCTCTACAGGTCACGACTAGCTGGGCTAAAGGCTAAAGAGCTGGATTGAGGGATGGATCCCACTTCAGGTTCACATCCTGAAAGGAGCCAAAACCACAGGGGGTTATGTCACTGACATAATCAGAACAATATCTTTGACTCATAATATAAAATGATAAATTAAATAAATTGAAAACATCATTAATAACGCTCCACAGGGTGCAGTCCACCACAGCAATTTGCAAACAGTCCCTAATACCCTCTTAATGAGCTTTTATTGTGAAAATCGCCCCTCAGACAGACGGTGAAAGAAGCTCAGTGATCTTGATAGAACTGTTATTGAGTAAAAAATGAGCTTGTGAAGAGAAGTCAGAGGTTCCACATTCACTTCCTTTGATCACAGCACCATCTAGTGGACATTAGAGGAACCACAGCTCTGACTGACACCAGCTGACAACCAATGAGCTTCAAAACAGCGTTTGCTGCTTGACCTTCAAAATAAAACAACCTCCTGTTCATACTGACTGCAGATCGTCGTTAAGTTAATCTTAAGCTCATATGAGGCTGCACTGGTCCAGAACTAACACCAGGACCAAGACAAACACCAGAAGCTGGAGCAAGACCAGGACCAGGTCCAAGGACAGAAGTATTTTCTCATCGGAGGAGACTTTAATACAACCCTATCGATACACCTTGATAGACTTAAGGGTATGGATAACACTCATACACAATGTAGGAAGACTTTGCATAATTTTATGCAAGACTTAGATTTGTGTGACCCATGGAGGAGAAAATACCCAAACAATTCAGAATTCTCCTGCTTTTCACCATCAACAAAATTGTACTCGCGTATGGACTGTTTCTTGGTTTCAAATAGTTTATTTCCACAGATACATGATGTTACATATGAGTCCATTGTGATATCAGATCATGGTCCAGATAAGTTGACATATAATATGCCCAAACTCATTAAAGGTCCTCATAGATGGAGGCTGCCTCCAAAATGGTAACATGATACAAAATTCATGAAGTTTGTTGGGACCAGTATTGAGGAATTTTTTAATACAAATACAAATAAAACAGTGCCTCTGTAAGATGGGAAGCCTTCAAGGTCTACCTAAGAGGACAAATGATTAGCTACACGAGCTCTGTTACCAACAAAGTTAATTTAGTTAAGTTAATTTAAAATTACAATTTTGCGAGGATGAAATTAGGAAACTAGAGAAAGAAACATATGAAGGTAACGCAAACATAGAACCCCACCAGCAAGAATTACTTCTCCTACAAGCTCAATACAATGAACTATCACTTTCAAAAGCAGAAAAGAGCTTAATCCACTTAAAACAAACATTTTATGAACAGGGAGAAAAATCTGGCAAACTGCAAAATCAAGAAACTGCAATCAAGCAAGGCTATCAATAGTATTTTAACAGTTTCAGGGACTTTACCGTCAGATCCAGTGGAAATTAATAGAACCTTCGCTAATTTCCTTCAAACATTATATAGTTCAGAAGCCGCTGGGGATACCAGTCATCAAACCCTTTTTTAGATAATATTCAAATCCCTAGTTTCTCCAATGAAGCCAGAAAGCAGCTGGATTCCTCATCAGAACCAGAATCAGAATCAGAAGAAGCTTTATTGCCAAGTACGCTTTTACACATACGAGGAATTTTTTCTGGTGAAATTGGTGCATGACACATCTACTAATTGTCTGTAGAAGAAGTGCTGAAGGCTATATCGACTATGAAGAATGGGAAAACAGCTGGACAGGATGGTCTACCTATTGATATATTTAAAGCCTTCAAAGAAAAATTAGTACACCCCCTTATGAATATGTTTGAAGAATCATTGGAAAACGGAATCCTTCCCCCATCACTAAGAAAAGCACTGATTACACTACACTACATAAGAAATTGGTAAACACAACTACTGAGTCCTCAAATTATAAAAGATTAGCATGGATAGAGGACCTTCAAACAGATATTACAGAACAGATATTACCAAGCGCAAACAATATCTATTAATAGCAGATTTAAATTGATTCAATATAACTGGCTTATGAGAACCTATGTAACTCCTGAAAAACTTAACAAACTTAACCCTAATATCCCAGATACCTGTGTAAAATGTGGAATGGAGAAAGGTACCTTGTACCATTGCATTTGGAAATGTAACCGTATACAAGAATTTTAGAGAAGGATAATTAACACAATCTCCAATATTATAGCCAAAGAAATCCCGATGTGCCCTGAGATCTGTATTCTGTGACTTATTCCAGAAACAGTGGCCCTGAGAACTCATGAAAGTAAGCTGTTGTTGTTCAAGGGTGATGAAGGATGAAGACAAAGACCAAACCTGGACAGGGACCAGTGTAGTGTCATCATGGTACTCTGGACTGTGGCCCTGGTTCAGAGGAATGGTCAGGACCAAGATCAAATCCAAGACCGGCATGAAGACAAAAACCAATACTTGGCACAGAAGAAGGTCCATTGGCCACACACGAAAACCAAAGTCAGGAGAAGGACCACTATAATGCTGTTCTGTCTCTGCTAGTGTTGGTCCTTGTTCAAAACTAAGGATGAGAACAACACCAGGGACAGAAACAAGACCTGGGAGCAGCACAACAGCTAAAATGAAGACCAAAATAAAGACAGATGTCGCACGGCGGAAGTTTTAAGTTATTTATTTTTTAGTTGCAATCATTTGGTTTTATTGCATTTTATTTATTTATGTTCTTGCATGTTTTTATCGTTTTGCAGTGGCGTTTTTATTGTGTTTGATTGCATGGTTTTAGTATGATTTAATTTGAGTTGTTTTACTTCCGGCCGTAGCACCCTTAGTAATTTGACTGGTAACTAGCACCTGTGAGTGCTTTACCTTTTGTATATAGACTGACCAATGGGACTGGAGCACGGAGCGGTGAGCAGCCAACCGCACACGAGGAGGAGGGACGTAAAAGGACAAGGCGGAAGGGAGCAGGGGGGTGTGGAGAAAGGGAATCGCTCGGCGCAGAGACGGAGCAGCAAACATTTTAGAGGACGATCCCGATACCGCCTGAGAGGCCTACCCGGAGACGGCCGCGGATCCAGAGACCGCGACAGAGGTGGTGGTTGCAGCCGAGCCGACGAAGTCCAGAGTGTTACAACGTGACCTTACGGCAGCGGCAGAGCGAGGAGCTCTGCCTAGCGTGTGAGTACCCTTTGGGACCTAGTAACACTCTGGCACGTGAAAGGAAGGCGTCTCGGCTGCACCGTGTAGTGTACCTCCCCACTGCCGCTGTGTCTCTTGTGTTTGTCCAGGTATCCTGGCCGAAGGTCCGCCCTCCTACGGAGCGAGCCAGGGGAGGAACGGAGAGTGGCGTGGCGACGGCGAAGAGCAGGACGGCCATCGTCGGGTTTCGTTTTTTAAATCGGTTCTAAATCGGGCCTTGTGCTTGTTTTAGTTAGCCTTTTTTTGGCCGATTTTAACCGGTGCATAGAAGACTCTGTGGCCCGTTTTAGAGACGGTGTTAAGGACACCTCTTTTTAATTTTGTTGTTTTTAAAGAATTATTGGCGTCTGTGCCTGGTACGGGTGAAATAAAAAAAGGGACAATCCTGTCCCTAACACGCACAGCTTGTTTTGTCGTTGTACCTCCTTGGCTGAAAACATAGTGCTCACCACTCGATGTAAACGAACCAACTCAAGTAGTTTGGCAATAACCCATCACCATTTTCTTCATTCTCATCACCCCCCATCACATACCGCAGTTTTTGGCGTTGTCGGCAGGATCGAGTCAGTGAGCACGTGTCTAGGCCAAGGAGTGTACAATGATGATGCCTGTGTATCCCGGCGCCCCCTGGCTGCCGAAGTTTAAAGGGCCTGGTGACGATTTGAAATACAATGATTGGAAGGAACAAATGCAAGGGCTCCTTGGTTCCCAAGACTTACCTGAAGCCAGGAAGCTTGACATTGTGTTGGGAGCATTAGCAGGGGAGGCTAAGCGGCAGGTCAGTGTCCTTGAAGGAGATGAAAGGGACCAAGTACGTAAAGTCTTTGTGTATTTGGACTCTCTTTACGGAGACCGAACTCCGATCCCAGTGTTGCGATCACAGTTTTTTAGCTGCACACAAAGAGCAGACGAAACCTTGCCTTCGTTTATACTAAGGTTGCGCGAGCTACATTGCAGGTTGCGGCGACACAACCCAGATGACGCCCCCTCCGATGCGTCCCTACGAGACCAGCTGCTGCTGGGGCTGCGTGAGGGTCCTCTGAGCCGGGCCCTGAAGGTTTATGCCCGTCGCAACCCGGATGAGACCTTTGCTGCACTACGCCAGGAGGCTCTAATGCTGGATGCAGAAAATGGAAACCAGTCAGAGGTAACCTGCTCTTCTGTGAATAACTTTCGTGTTTCTCCTAATCCATCACAGGAGGCCAGTTGGAAAGAAACACTGAAACGAGAAATCATGGAGGATGTTAAATCACAGATGCAAGGCTTGACACAGGAATTGATGAAGGAAATCAAACCACTCCTTCAACCAGCCATCGCTACACCACAGCCCCCAACGCGACCAAGAAGGGAACAGCGGCGACCATTTTCAGCAGCTAATGACTGGGATGAACAAGGTAGGCCCATCTGCCGCCAATGTAGACAAGCAGGACACATTGCCAGGTTTTGTAGGAGGCCAACTGCCTCCCAGCCGGCTTTAAACTAGCCGTCCCTGCTACTGAGGTCCGAGGGGCAGGGGTTACTAGTCCACCAGAGGAGATGAGGGCCACTGATGCATTTATAGGGCAATGCCCAACGATAGGAGTCACCATTGAAGGAGTTGGACTGTCAGGGCTGCTAGATACAGGGTCCCAGGTTACACTGATGCAACAAAGTCTGTTTGAAAAACATTTCACCCAGGCTAAGCTTGGGAGGGCCCCTGTAGTCTTTAGGTTGCGGGCAGCCAACGGACTTGAGATCCCCTACACTAGCTATGCTGTGTTAGATCTCGAAGTGGAGGGTATTGAAATACCCGGACGGGGAATTGTGATCGTGAAGGACGAACACTGCACACACCCGCTGATTGTCGGCATGAATGTGGTGACAGCCTGTTGGCATGCTCTATTTAAATGCCGTGGAAAGTCTGCTCTCTCCCCACCGCAGTTGAGGAACCAGAGGGTCTGGAAGGATGCTTTTGCGACGTGCCAGCGTGTAGAGGTCACCATGGCAGAGGATGGACTGCTGGGATATGTTCGTCCAGCTAGCCGGCGCAGCATCCAGGTCCCCCCAAAAAGTGAGGTGCTGGTGTGGGGTCGAGCCCGGATGGGCCCCAGAGGAGGAGACTACTGCGCCCTGGTGGAAGCGCTGCCGGAAGCTAGTGATGTGGGAGTAGCCAGGACGCTAGCAGTGGTAAGGAAGGGCAGAGTACCAGTGCGTGTTTGTAACCCACACCCCTACAGCCTGTCCATAGGTCGGTACCAGAAGATAGGGAAGTTGTACCATGTGGACGAGGCTGATGTGCACGGACCTCGCGACTTGAGCCTGTCCTTAGAGGACGACTGTGTGGTCGAAGTGGCTTTGGTGGATGCTGCAGCTGACCTGGAGACTCAGCAACTGCCAAAAGAGGTGAGCGAACTAACGAACCGATCTGATCTGTCAGAGCAACAGCAGGAGGAGCTACACACTCTGCTGTTGAAGTGGAATAAGGTGTTTGCACAACACGATGAGGATTTTGGCCGGACGGACCTGGTGCAACACCAAATCCACACTGGCGACGCAGCACCTATCAGAGAGAGGCACCGTCCCCTTCCTCCTTCCATGTATAAAGAGATGAAGACCCTTCTCGCAGGTATGCTTGAGAAAGGCGTAATTAGGGAGAGCTGTAGCCCATGGGCAGCGTCCATAGTTCTGGTAAGGAAGAAGGATGGCAGCTGGAGGTTTTGTGTTGACTACAGGAAGTTGAATGCAGTAACCCATAAGGATGCTTTCCCCCTACCCAGGATAGAGGAGACGCTCACCAGCCTGACCCGAGCTGAGTGGTTTACGACCCTCGACCTGGCCAGTGGCTACTGGCAGGTCGAGATGGACCCCCAGGACCGGGAGAAAACCGCTTTCACCACACCTCTTGGACTGTTCGAGTTTGAACGCATGCCTTTCGGTCTTTGTAATGCACCAGCAACATTTCAGCGGCTCATGCAGCAATGCTTGGGCGGGCAGCTGGCAGAGTCTTTGCTGGTGTATTTAGATGACATTATCATCTACTCACCTGATTTCTCCTCCCACCTGCAGCATTTAGATGAGGTATTCACGAAGCTGTGGCGGCACGGGCTGAAACTGCGCTTGGATAAGTGTAAGCTCCTTCAGCACGAGGTGAAATTCTTGGGGCATGTGGTGGACCGGAATGGGGTAAGACCTGATCCAGAGAAGATCTCAGCTGTAGTAGACTGGCCTATCCCTAACACCATAAGGCAGGTACGAGCCTTTTTAGGACTGGCTGGCTACTATAGACGTTTTGTGCCTGGTTTTGCCAAGGTTGCACGCCCTCTAAACCAACTACTGACAGGCATTCCAGCTAACAAGAGGTCCGAAACTCGGACAATACAGTGGTCCGCCGAGTGCCAGAAGTCCTTCGATGCACTGAAAACAGCTTTAACACAGACACCTGTTCTAGCATATGCTAACTACTCTCTGCCCTTTATCATCTACACAGATGCCAGCAACCAGGGGTTAGGAGCAGTCCTGGCCCAAGTTCAAGAGGGGCGAGAGCGTGTAATAGCTTATGCCAGTCGAAGTCTACATCCAACTGAACGGAATGACGCTAACTATAGCTCATTCAAATTGGAGCTTCTGGCCCTTAAGTGGGCAGTGACTGAGAAATTTAAAGATTATCTGACTGGAGCACGGTCCACAGTATTCACTGATAATAACCCTGTTGCTCACCTACAGACGGCTCGCTTGGGTGCGGTGGAACAACGCTGGGTTGCTCAGCTGGCGTCGTTTGACTACGACATCAGGTACCGCTCAGGTAAAAGTAATGTGAATGCTGATGCACTGTCCAGGTGTCCAGTTGCCCCCATGCCTGCGGACGCCCCAGACGAAGGAAGTGAGACAGCCGTGGCTCCCACCTCGGCAGCCATTGAACTCACCCCGGAAGGAGGAGACCAGGGCTGGGCCGGCAGCGAATGGGAGGAAGCACAAGCCTGTGACCCTGACATTCAAGCAGTTAAGAGGTATGTGGAGGCACGAGTAACACCCAAGGGACCAGAGCGCCAGGCGTTATCCCACAGAGCAAAGAAACTGCTGCAACAGTGGAAGAAGCTCCAGGTTAAGGGTAACTTACTGTGTCGTAAGGTGACTGACCAACACACCCACGAAATACACTCCCAGATTGTGTGTCCAAGTGCTAGGTGTGAAGAGGTCTGGAGAAGAGTCCATGAAGCCGCTGCCCACGCTGGCGTAGACAGGACTTTGGCCCGGCTACGTCTGCAATTCTACTGGGCTGGCATGGAGGGGGAGGTGCGTCAGTTCCACCAGGGTTGTGTTGCCTGCAGCCTGCAAAGAGAGAGAGTGGCGCCTAGGGCCCCACTAAACCCCATTTCTGTGTCATACCCCCTAGAAGTAGTAGGCCTAGATTTTTTGTCTTTAGGCAGACCCACAGATACCTACCAAAACATTCTTGTTGCCACTGATTTGTTCACCCGCTTTGCTTGGGCCATCCCCACACGCGATCAAACTGCACAGACCACAGTAAGAGCCCTATGGACGCATGTAATACAGCCTTTCGGCTGCCCGGCCCGGTTTCATTCTGACCGTGGACCCAATTTTGAGTCAGCATTAATGAAACAGCTTTGTGATACCTATGGTATAACTAAAAGCCGCACAACACCATATCATCCTGCAGGAAATGGTAGTGCAGAGCGTTTTAATCAGACCCTGTTAAACATGCTCCGCTCCCTAGAAACCGCCAAACAAAACAGATGGCCAGAATACTTGCCTGAGCTTGTACACGCGTACAATAACACTACGCACAGCGCAACCAGTTATGCTCCTTCCTTCCTCATGTTTGGGAGACACCTGCGGCTTCCAGTAGACGTAGGATTAGGTGTCGGGCCCCAGCAGACGCGACATGATCTAGGTGGGTGGGTCCAAGATCACCAGCAGAAACTGTCGCTAGCATATAGTATGGCTAGACAAAAAATGGGTAATGCTGCCTCCCAACACAAGCTACATTATGACAAGCGGGCCAGAGCCCTGCCACTGTTACCTGGAGAGAGAGTCTGGGTACGGGATAGGAATAGGCAAGGAAGAGGAAAGTTGTGCACTTGGTGGAGTTCAGAGCCACATGTTGTTTTGGAGCAGGTAGGGGACACCGGGGTAGTGTACAAGGTGCAGCCAGAGAAGGGTGGCCACATACAGACCCTACACAGGAATGCCCTGAAAATCTGTGTGGCTCCCCCAGCAGAGGATTTGCCTCCAGCCGACGAACCGGCTGCAGAGACTCAGAGACTGAATGTTCCGGTGTTTTATGGCTTTTTACCCACAGCAGCACCCGAGCCGGCTCGAAATGAGGAACTAGATGCTCCACGACGCTCCACAAGAACCAATCTTGGCCAACCTCCTGTGCGTTATAGAAACTGACTGGTTTTATGTTGCAGAGACTGGCAACATTAAAGGGTGGGAAGATGTCGCACGGCGGAAGTTTTAAGTTATTTATTTTTTAGTTGCAATCATTTGGTTTTATTGCATTTTATTTATTTATGTTCTTGCATGTTTTTATCGTTTTGCAGTGGCGTTTTTATTGTGTTTGATTGCATGGTTTTAGTATGATTTAATTTGAGTTGTTTTACTTCCGGCCGTAGCACCCTTAGTAATTTGACTGGTAACTAGCACCTGTGAGTGCTTTACCTTTTGTATATAGACTGACCAATGGGACTGGAGCACGGAGCGGTGAGCAGCCAACCGCACACGAGGAGGAGGGACGTAAAAGGACAAGGCGGAAGGGAGCAGGGGGGTGTGGAGAAAGGGAATCGCTCGGCGCAGAGACGGAGCAGCAAACATTTTAGAGGACGATCCCGATACCGCCTGAGAGGCCTACCCGGAGACGGCCGCGGATCCAGAGACCGCGACAGAGGTGGTGGTTGCAGCCGAGCCGACGAAGTCCAGAGTGTTACAACGTGACCTTACGGCAGCGGCAGAGCGAGGAGCTCTGCCTAGCGTGTGAGTACCCTTTGGGACCTAGTAACACTCTGGCACGTGAAAGGAAGGCGTCTCGGCTGCACCGTGTAGTGTACCTCCCCACTGCCGCTGTGTCTCTTGTGTTTGTCCAGGTATCCTGGCCGAAGGTCCGCCCTCCTACGGAGCGAGCCAGGGGAGGAACGGAGAGTGGCGTGGCGACGGCGAAGAGCAGGACGGCCGTCGTCGGGTTTCGTTTTTTAAATCGGTTCTAAATCGGGCCTTGTGCTTGTTTTAGTTAGCCTTTTTTTGGCCGATTTTAACCGGTGCATAGAAGACTCTGTGGCCCGTTTTAGAGACGGTGTTAAGGACACCTCTTTTTAATTTTGTTGTTTTTAAAGAATTATTGGCGTCTGTGCCTGGTACGGGTGAAATAAAAAAAGGGACAATCCTGTCCCTAACACGCACAGCTTGTTTTGTCGTTGTACCTCCTTGGCTGAAAACATAGTGCTCACCACTCGATGTAAACGAACCAACTCAAGTAGTTTGGCAATAACCCATCACCATTTTCTTCATTCTCATCACCCCCCATCACACAAGACCAAGTAAAGACCCAGAAAAGGACCAGGTCTAAGATCAGTGGAATGATGGACCAGAGCAAAGAACAAAACCACATCAAGAAACAGGACCAGAACCCAGACAAATGACTTAACCAGGACCAGCATAAGGACCAGTATGGTGCCGTCCTGGTACTGAGCTGGTCTAGTCCTTAAACTGGGACCAGGATCAAGACCAGTTTGCAGGGTCTCTGATATATTAAGGTTTTACTGACAGATTGAATTTGAATGCAGCTGTGAGAGTTTGAACAGTGACAGACGGACCAGCTGGAGTCCCTGTGATGATTATGACGATGGTGACGATGAAGAAGACGATGATCTCTGAAGTGACTGGTGCTGGTCTGTAAAAGTCGACTGTGAGCTGCTGGAAAACAAAGAGCTCCATCTTGTTCTGCTCTTCCAGACAGGAAATGCCAGCAAATTAAAACGACAAGACGCAGCAGAATCTTCGTCCTCCTTTACACAACGGAGGTCAGAGGTCGCGGAGGCCCAGCAGGACACTGAACGCCACACGCATGAAAAACAGCAGATGGAGCAGCGAGAACACATGTATCAGCACTTTACTTTTGGGGGTTTCAGCTGAATGTGCATCAGCTCTGCAGAGCAACACCAACACGGCATCCTGATTGAAAGCAGCAAAGCTTTGACCTTTGAACTTTAAAGCCTAGCACACTGTTGGCGCCAACATAGATGGAACAGAAACATTTATCTCTGTTGAAACTGTTTATCTAAATTTAGTTCAAACGAAACCATTTCTGAGGTCAGCAAGAAAGTGTGAGAAACAGTGAGAGCAGAGACGCCGTGAGAGCTTCAGACGAATCTGATCCACATTCACACCTCACTTCTGAAGCCCTCTGGTCTCCATGACGACAAGCTGCAGAGCCAATGAGCTTTGGACTGAAGACAAAAACCACCAGAGCACTTAATGAATTTGTTCAGCTCGTTTAACAGCTCTGAGGATTTCTGTTAACGGGTGACAGCCAAAGAGAGAGAGAGCCAGAAATTAGACTGAGCCCGCGGCAGAATCAGTCTTTCCTGTTTGCTCCTCAAATCTTAAAGCTGCAGCATCCAGATATTCTTCAGACCACACAGCAGCCGAGTCATCGACGAGTCCACAGGAAACTTTTGATAACTGATTAAAAAACAAAACTTTTTTGCTTCCAGCTTCCAAAATCTAAAATATGAAGATTTTATTTTCATGTCACAGTGAACTGAATCTCTTTGGGTTTGTTAGTCAGACAGCACCTCAAACTACAAGAGACATTTTTTACTGTTTTCTGACCTTTCATAGACCAAATAACTGAGAAAATAATCTGCAGATTATTAAATAATGAAAATAAGAAGTTATTAAAATAAATATTAAGACAGTTTATTGAGGAACATGCAGCATGTGAGCACAGTGCAAACCAAAGACGTTAAAGGACGTGTGCTGGACACATTCATGACGCCTTCCTGCTGCTTCGCCCTCTGGACAAACACCTTTCGCTTCGCATTAAACCCAAAAGACGCTTCAGTTTAATCTTTAAAGTCAGTTTCATTCACCTCAAACTGTTCGATAGGTCTGCTGATTGGGGTGCTGATAACGTCACACCATCAGATGAAAATACTGACAAAAAGTCAGTCAAACTTCCACAGTTCAGGGCCTTGAACAGAAACTTCACCAGGTGTCTCATGGAACACTTTAGGAACCTCTAAAAGAAAGACAGAAGAGCATAAAACGAGGGCAGTCGCTGATATATGAGGCTGTTCAATTATGTAAGACTTTAATGACAAAGGACCTTAAAATCCCTGCAATTTTTTGATGCTGAACTCGAACAAAACTGAAGTTATAGTACTCGGCCCTAAACATCTTAGAAACTCACTTTCTGATGACATAGCAGTTACGGATGGCATTGTGCTGGCCTACAGCACCACTGTAAAGAATCTGGGAGTTTTCTTTGATCAGGACATGTCCTTTCACTCCCATGTAAAACAAATTCCAAGGACTGCCTTTTTTCACCTACGTAACATTGCAAAAATCAGGCACATCCTGTCTCAAAACGATGCAGAAAAACTAGTCCATGCATTCGTAACTTCCAGGCTGGATTATTGCAATTCTTCACTATCAGACTGCCCAAATTCTTTGCTGAAAATTCTCCAGTTGCTCCAGAACGCTGCAGCACGTGTTCTGACAAAAATGAGGAATGCAGGCCTACTTATGGTTCCTAAAGTCTCCAAAAGCAGAACAGGAGCCAGAACCTTCAGCTATCAAGCTCCTCTCCTGTGGAACCATCTTCCAGTCTTTGTCCGGGAGGCAGATACTGTCTCTACATTTAAGAGTCGGCTTAAAACTTTCCTTTTTGATAAAGCTTATAGTTAGGGCCGGCTCAGGCTTGCCCTGGACCAGCCCCTAGTTATGCTGCTATAGCATTAGACTGTCGAGGGACCTCCAAAGATACAGCGAGCTCCTCTGTCTTTCTCTTCCTCTCCATCTGCACGTTTTCATGTCCTACCACGGCGTGTTACTAACTTAGCTTCTTCCCTGGAGTCTCAGTGTTTTGTCATCTCACAGGTTCCCATGGATAGTGGCTGAATCTGGATTGTGGATCACAGCTGCGTCTCCTACAATGGCCCTGCCTGACATCCACTGCAACTCTTACTACTATTATTACATCCACTGTCATTGTTACTGTGATTGCATTTCTGTCTGTCTCTGTCTCTGTCTCTCTCACCCAACCGGTCAAGGCAGATGGCCGCCCATCCAGAGCATGGTTATGCCTGAGGTTTCTGCCTGTTAAAAGGAAGTTTTTCCTCACCACTGTCGCCAAGTTTTCTGTCATTTCTTTTTGAAAGAATAACTCGTGCAGATGTTAGTGTCAGTGAGACGAGGCTCCGCTGTTCCCACCATGAGTGTCAGGTCAGTTCTCCTGTTGGGGACTTTGGCTGCTGGCTTCCAGCCGGAGCTGGTCGCCAGGTGCTGGCCAGTGGCTGCAAATACAATCTCCTCAAGAGGTTCACTGAGGGAAGGGAGGTTTTGAGGTCACTAATGTCCAGATCAGCAGAGGACGTGTCAGAGCTCTTTTAGACCCTAACTGCTGGACAGTGTGTGGATCTTCCTGTACAGCTGAAGGTTTCAGCAACTTTGAGGACAAACCATCAGCGAAAGCCCTGAAAAACAAACAGCGTCTGTCTGAGTTTTCAGGGCTGCTGGTTTGAACAGCAGCTAAGATGTTGCCATGGTTCAAGCCTGACACGTCCTGAAGACTTCCAGTAAACAGTGAATTGAACAGAAGTGAAAGGGGAAGCTGGTGGCATGCTGAATCACAGGAACTTCCCAGAAAATGGAATCATGTTCCAACAAGCTCCAGGACTGTGAAGCTGAAGTGAAGAAATAGAACTCTTTAATAAAAGCACAGAGTGAGAAACTGGACACATTCAACTCACATGAGACAAGAAATCCAGCAGATAATTCAACATCAGCACAAATACCAACAATATGAAAACTGGGAGACCTGAAAACTGAAAGTTCAAAACATTTCTGACCTTCTTCTGGTCATTTAAAGTTCCTGAATGGTCACGGTGGGAAGTTTTCCTATACGGTCGGACGCTGAGGCCAAAGCTTTCACTCAGAGCAACATTTTTTGTACTCAGTTTGGATTGTCAGGCAGAGTTAAAGTTACAGTTCACTGAACTGGAAGTCAGAGCTGCTAAAGAGTCACTGATTCCACAAACACCGGTGAAAAATGAATGAACAGCAAAGCTGCAGCAGGCTGGTAAAAGACAAGATGATGTGACCTGCTGTTCACATGTAGTTTAGCCACATTTTAGCTTGTGTTAGCCACATGCTCGGGCATGGTAGTCAACGGTTTGAGTGTTATATAAAAAAAACTTGCCGCATATTTGGGTATTTGGAGGTGGTAGTCACATGTTGGGTGAGGCTAGTCACATGTGGAGCCAAATGTTGGGACATGGTAGCCACATTATGGAAAATGAAAGCTATGTTAGCATGTGAAAGCCCAATATTGTGAAGTGTCAGTCACATTTTTGGGGCATGGTGGGCAGGTGGTAGTTACATTTTGGGCCTTAGTAGCAACTGGCATTGGTGTAGAGCTACATACTGGGATACTGGATGGTGGTACTCACATGCTGGAACATAGTATCCACATACTGGGATATCAACAACATATTAGGATGTTGTTGCCACATATGAGGATGTGGTTGCAACACAATGGGGCTTTAGAAGTGGAAAGCACATGTTGCGATATCTAAGCTGGAGTACTGAAATCACATGTTGCACATTAGCAGCCACAAGATGGGAGGTGGTAGCCACATGTTTGGACGTAGTAACAATATGTTAGCATATCAAAGCCGCATGTCAGGACATGGCACCTACACATTAGGAAGTGGTAGCCACATATTGGAATACTGATGTCACATGATGGAAGTTAGTAGCCACATATTGGAACATGAAAGCCACATGTTGGGATATCAAAGCAACATGTTAGAACATGGTAACCACATGTTGGAACTTGGTAGCCACATGCTGAACTTGGTGGCCATGTGTTTGAAATTGTTAGCCACTTTTTGGGAAGTGGTAGCCCAGTGTTAGCCTCAGGCTGAGGGCGGAGCAGACTGGGGCAGCTGATAGAAGCCTTTCTTCCTGGATCTCCTCAGGTAGTCCAGGAGCAGAGTAGCGGCTGCTAGCCCAGCGGCAACACATGCAACTGGGATGATGACAATGCTGAGACTGGGAAGAAGGCTGGTACTTCTCTCTGTGTGAAACAGAGACAAAGACCAGAATAAACGTGTTTTTTACTGGCACCAAATCTGTTTCCAAACCCTTAAAAAATAAAAAAATATTAGATTATCATCCTGAAATTAAATTCGGGGATTTGAATTGGACCGTTTTCACCGTCTAACTGGTCTAACTGACCTCTGACGCTGATGCTGAACACTTTGACCTGGTATCCGAGGTTGTTGGTCACGTTGACCTGGTAAAGCCCAGAGTCTCTAGCTGTGACGTTGACCAATAGGAAGGTGCCGTTGGGGGAATATAGCTCCATCCCATTGGTCAGCTTCTTCAGGACCACGGCTGATGGCGGGAAGCTGATAGTTTGGCAGCAGATGGTGACATTTTGTCCCTCTTGGACCACCGCAGACGGCAGGACGAGGACTGTGGTGTTCCTTGGAGGAGCTGCTCCACAAGAAACCAGATAAAAGCATGAGAATGGTCACATGATTTTTTTAACATAAAAAACAACGTGATACTACCTGAAGGTTAACATATAACTTGAGTGAGAGCTTGGGAGAGACTGAACAAATATTAGATCTGCAACAAGAGTTCAGGAAGCAGTGGTCCTAAAACGTTTGATCATGTAGTATCTTTCCTGACCAGCAGGGGCAGCACTGATGCTGTGGAACAGCATCCCATCGCAGGGCAAGAAACATTAACGCATCCTGTTCGATTTCATGGTGCTCCGCTCCGTCTGATTAGCAGTGTTTGTGGCTTCAACTTAAAACACCCACAAAGCTGCTTTTTTTTAAGAAAAAACACACTGCTGAGAGATGATAGACTCCAGGTTCATTGTCCTGCTGGAGACAAGCTTCTGTCATGAGCTGTGTCCGAAAAATGTCTTCAAATGGCTCCTTCTCCCCAAAACTCAAAGAGAAACATCAAATTGTCGAGAAGCTGAAACCATTCTTGCTCACTGAAACTGGTAAACAATTATCAAGAGTCATTTTCATGTAATAGAAGAATTGATGAATGGACTAATTGCTGCAGGTCTGACAGCATGTTTTTAGTGAAAATAATGTGAAATAATAGTGAAATAATGCAGTCAAACTGTTGTTTGCTGGGAGCCCGACATGAGTGTTGATAAGGTGTGTAGCGAGGTTTGTTTGTCTGATTCTCTTGAAGCGAGTTCAAGTGGAGAGTGATAACATGACGCTTGTGAAAACAGCTGACAGCTGCGTACACTCCTCTGCTGGTCACTTCTGAATGTACGTGACAACTGAACCATGTGTTTTATTACAATATTCACAAGATATCCCTGCTCGGAGTAACAGCGAGGCTTTGAAGAGTCCTACAAACCTGATCCCTCAAACAACATCCAGATTGAAAAAGAATTAGCAGTTCTGAGAGTCCAGTGTCTTAGTGGAGATGCTAACAGGGTTAGCTGGTCCAAGTTACCGAATCAAACACTCTCCTAAACTGTGACCCTCGATCAGCCTGTTGCTGCCTCTTCAGTGGTCAGTAGTCAGATTCATGTGCTCAGACGTACTTTAAAGGACCGGCATGCAGGACTTAGTGACATCTAGTGGTCAGGTTATGCACTGCAACCCATCCAAGGGTGAAGGAGAACGTACGGTGGCCCCTAAAAACACAGAAAAGGTGAAGGGCCCTCTATACGATATTTGGTTTGTCCCTTCTGGGCTACTGTAGAAACACACAGGACCTTCTAATCACTTCTCAGAACCTTCAAACGTCTTTTTAAAAAGTTCAGTTCTGTTTTATTTTCATTTTCTGTCTCTTTGGTGCGTCTTGACCGAGCGGACACAGAAACAGCGCCGTTCACGCTGGTGCTCATTACGCCTTTTGATGTATTTATGGGATTTATTTGAAAGAAAAAACAACGGAATAAAAACAAGCTGTTATGTTCAAAACGTGAAATTGTTTCGTATTTTATATTCAAGCACTGACTGTAGAATGGGCCCCTGAAGTGTCCGACACATGACTCGGCAGTGGAGTCAGAGTTTATTTCTGTCCAGCATCATGTGACGGAGTGAGAGGTCGACTCCTCAGATAACAGCCATCAAACACAAAGAAGACGACGAACTGAAGGTTGAGCAGACGTGAAGGAGGACTGTAAATATTTGGAAATCTCTGACTCAGTTTCTCATCACAAAGAACAGATACTCCATGTGAAGTGCTTCAGCTATCGTTTTCTGTCTCATAGAAATGATATGAATGGATAAAAATGATCTTTTTTGACTGTCTGCTTCCAACAGTGAGCTTCACAAGTGAGTGACTTCACAGGCTTTGTTAACCCTGCGCTTTGGCTCTCAGGCTACGCATAGACGACAGGCAGACCGTCTGATTGCTCGAGGAGGCCTGCAGATACATCTCAGGGATGAAATTATTTGAATCTATAATCAATAATCTCTTTAAAATAAGCCAAGTATCAAAGATAAGATATGACAGGACACCACATTGTAATATTTCTGAAACAAAAACTAAAGTGATTTTAACTTTGGATTGTTTGATGGGGCTACAGTTAGTCTGGAAAGACTGTTAACGGTCTGTAAAAAGGAGGAGGACTAAGACGCCACTGATCAGCCACTTACAGCCAGTCCGGAGATCTCTGCCCAGGCAGCTTAACAGCCATCAACACCAGGACTCATGTGACCCTATTGAATCACATGATGCTGGGTGGAGCTATGATCCTGCTAGAGAACAAATTCCGGGACTCCCCACCAGTTAGTGAGAACTGAAGAATCCTTTTGGATGAGAGATGAAATGTCTTCTTGTCCAGTTTCCTTTGGAAACACTTAGCACTGCTAAGACCTGGACGCACGGCTCTGTGTGTCAGCTAACAGCTAACGGCTTGTTCCACCTCCAGTCTACACAAAACAGGCCAAAACGCACACTGACGTCCTTGAAGTTTCCATTTCCCCTGGACTAATTTAACAGGTTATTTGCTCCACAGCACCGTCTTATAAGAAATCCTCAAAGAGGACGAGGTTTGGAGGGATGCTGGGGCGTTTCTTCACCGTGTACCTGCTCAAACTTAGAGAAGCGATGCTGCTGTTATCATCACTGTTTTCATCAAATTCTCATTGAATGTTTCTGTACTTTCTATTTGAAAACTGTTCATTTCACTTCCTTTGTCTTCTTAAATTTATTGATTGTGTTAGCTCATTTTTTATTTCATAAAAAACTCTCCATATAAATAAAGTTTCTTTGTGTTTTGTTATTAACTACAAAGTTTTTTAAATGAAATTACAAGCAGACCTCTGACAGTGATGGAGCTGGTGACCAGCTGGGATCCAAACTGGTTGGAGGCTTCACACTGGTAGTGGGCGGAGTCTTCCAGCAGGACTGAGGAGAGGCTGAAGGAGAGGATGGAGGAGGAGGTGGGGTCGGTCCTATGAAGCTCCGCCCCTTCCTTCCTCAGCACCAATGTGGTGGGCGGAGCTCCATCTGAGCGGCAGGTAACCGTAACCTGCTGACCCTCCACCACCTCCTCACCTGGACTCACTGAGAGGGAGGTTCTCCTCGGAGGATCTGAAACACAAACAGACAATGACTGAGATCAACAAAACCTGAATCTGAGATCAAAGAAACCTGGTTTAGAAAGAAAGATTCAGCTTCTCAAACATAGAGACTCCATCTGACCTTAAAACAGAAGCTGGTCGACAGGGAGCTTGAAGGAATGCTCTGGTGTTCTGGTGTGTTTCTGCTCCTTGGCAGTGTTTGTGAGCAAGTCTAAACCATGTGGAAACTGTGTCCACATCCTCTGTTAGAGGCTGCTGACACTCCTCACTGAGCAGTGAAGGACTGTATCATCTGCATATGTGATCATTCTGCACTTGCTGAGCTGGGAGTTCATTCATTCAGTGAGGGTCGGGGCGCTCGACCAGAACTCGTGTTGTCCAACCTCGTCTGAAATCAAGTCAGGCTGCGTTCTCACAAATCTGCAGGTGACACCATGTCTAATGTGACCTCACTTACCTTCAAATCCTACTCTCACCCAAGCAAAGAGCAGACCCTCGGTGGCTTGACCCAGACTTCATACATATCTACGTTGTCTCTGCTCAGGTTAAACTTCTGTGGCCGGCAGGTTCACCTGAGTTCAACGGTGCACTCAGTGGTCCAACAGTCAGCACTGTAACAGGTTCTACTAGTCTTACAAACATCCACTAGTTTGAAACCCTCTTGTGTGAGAAACTTTTCAAGTCAAGCTTTTGTAGTGGACTTCTGTGCCTTACAGTCTGACGCAGTCTGAGCAGCCTGTAGGATCCTGAAGCCACTCATCTAAAAACTACAGGACTGGTCTGCAAGGGAACAAACTGGTTTCATGTATTTTAAAAGATAAAGCAGGACTCCCTGTGCGTGGATTATCCTACTGAAATAAACAAAACGAACTAAGCAGGCTTTGACAAGAAAGTGTGTGACAAGGTCAACACTTCCAGCAGCTGCCTCACGATAAAGTCGTCAATGAAAAGGCTTTTATTTCCTCACTCACAGTGGACCTGCAGGGGGATGCTGGTCCTCCTAGACCTCCACACATCTCCGTCCTCCGTCAGCAGCTCAGCTCTGCAGGTCAGAACCTGCTGATCCTCCTCCACCCGGTGCCGAAGAACAGACGAGATGTTCTGCAGGGAACCAGAGAACCTGAACGACTCTGACATCAGCACTGTGCTCCCAGACAGCCACTGGATCCTCATTTGATTGGCTGAGAAGACATTGCTGACATCACAGCGAAGGGATGCCTCCTGGCTCAGCAGGATGGGACCAGGATCCTCCAGAACTGGATCAGATGGAAATGCTGCAGGGAAGAAAAGACAGAGGACACACAAAGATTCACATGTAGAAGACATTTCAGGACTGTTGAAGGACCAAAGTAAAGGTTTCCTCTGCAGCCCTGAGTTCATTCCTCCAGTTTGACTTCATTTCTAAGAGGACTGACCTGCAGAGACTAGAATCCTGACTGTCCTGACCCCCCACTATCTGAAACTGCTAAGGTCTTTAGTCAAGTCTCCATTAACCTTCCAAAGACCAAGAGAGACGCAACTCACCAGATAAGAACATCAATATCAAACAGTTGTGCAGAACTCCAGATTAAAGACAGAGCTGACGTTCTGCACATTCATCCACCACCTCCACCTTCTTACTGTCCATCTGTCTACCTATGGGACACACTGCTTCCTGTGTTGACACTGGCAGTCGCCATAAACCATCCTACCAGCACCGTCTGTTCTTTGTAACCCGACTGTTCGATCAAACTTGGGATCTGTTTTAATTCAAACCGACTATAAGCTCAACAGAGTGTTTGAAGCAGTTTGCCTTGTTGCCAGCTGAGGGAGCTCTTAAAATCCAACAGTAAAGATGGATGACGGTAGCGAGCTGATCAGGTAAGCAGGAAGTATTTTGGGTTCTAAATGATGAACAAAGGTCAGACCGTGACTTTGGACAAAGCAGCCAAATTTGATCACATCAGTTGTGTCTGAACGAGTGTTTGAACTTTTTGTGCTATCGGATAAATCGACAGTTAAAGTGATCAATCACAGAGACAACAGGAGGAGAATAACACAGTTTTAGTCCGGAACGGAGAGAAAAGTGGACGACTGTTCTTCTTCTTTCCTGCTGTTATGTGATAAAGTCTGAAAAAGGCGATGTTCCTGCCAGAAGGAGATCAAACTGATCCCGAGTCAGAGAGTTCTGGAAGCTGTCGGCAGGCTGGTGAGACAGGCTGATCCTCCTGTTTGTTCCTGTCTCTGTGGGGGAGGGTTTCACGCTGTCTTAGCGGAGGAGGTCAGGGGGTCTGTGTGGAGGTATTTGGCGTCCTCCTCCTCTGTTGTGTCACTTCCTGTCTGTCAGAGCGTTGGAGTTTGTCCTCCTCAGCTAAGATGAAAGACAGATGTTTCTGCTCTCTGGAACAACAGCGTGAAGCTCTCTGACCTTTGACCTCTCTGCTCTGACTGCCAGTAAGAAGCTGTCCAAACACAGCAGCTCTGACCGAAGTCCAGGACGCAGACTGACTCTGAACCCCCACTGAGGCCTGCAGGAATGTCTCAGTATCAGCTTTAATCTGACAGTTCAGTTCTGGATGGTTTCAAATGCAAACAGACGTGTTCAGAGTCTGCAGAGACACGAAACCAGATCTGATTCGGGCATCGCTCCACCTTCAGAGGTCGGACTGTTGATCTCTGCTCTGGACCAGAACCTCATGACACCCCCACAAACCCAACTCCAATACAATGGATCAATATTGATGAATGGATGTGGTTTGTATACAAATGACTCTCCACAGAAACGTTTTTCAATGCAGAAAAACTTTACATTAATGTTAAGTTTAATGTCTGATGAATGTAAACGTAAAATCTCATTTGAAAAGTATTTTGATGACATGAACCAGCTGCTGTTCTTCCTCTTTACGACTTCAGCTAACTGTGATCTGTGGTTTCTTGAATGATGATCAGATGAAATGAATAATTAATAAATAAATAATAAAAACTGAAATGCGTGAAAGTGGAAAACCTTTTGGGAACGTGCAGTGAGTTGCAGTTGGCCGTGTGCAGCCTTCCCGGTCGGTCTCCTGATTTAATGAGACCAATTAAAGTGAAGTTCATTTCATTTAACTGAGGATTTTGTCTCCTTTTGTCTTTTGGTGATTTAGACTTGAAAAGTGAAAAGTGTCACCTGTTTTCAGTTTTCTCTGTCCAGCATACGAAGGTGATATTGGCTATTAATGATGTAATGAAGACCTGATCTCAGGTGTCTCAGGTGTGTCTGACTCACAGAAGACGTGGACCTGGGTTTTTCCAGTCCTGATGACGGAGTCACACTCGGCCTCACAGCTGTACCCTCCCTGATCCTCCAAGCCCAGGTCTTGTAGGTGGAGCAGCGACAGTCCATCCTGGTGTTGCGTCCTCTGGAGGACAGTCTGGTCCTGGTCTGTCCTCCTCCAGGTGAGGGTGGGAGGGTGGAGACACCCGGAGGTTCTGCAGGTCAGGACCAGACCTAAACCCTGCTCTGCTGCTGAGACCAGAGGACTGAGCTCCACCTGTAGAGGGTGAGCTGAAAGAAGAGGTTCAGATGATGAAGACGACCTTCAGACTGAAGCACCATTAAAGTCCACCTCAGTCCTTCATCAGAGGCTCCGTGTCCAAACGGGCTCCTTCAGATCTTCAGACACAAATCACGACATTAAACTGCCTGAACGTTGGCGAAGAGAAACGTTTTCTAAACTGTGGAAATACGATGGAATAAAGAGGCGTCTGACACTCTGAGACTCTGCTCTCTGATTGGCTCGCAGATCTGAAGCTCTGCTTTGAGATGATTCCTCCTCAGAAGTCCTCACAACATTAATTTGGCAAGTTTGACCATCGCAAACCAAACTTTGATCACATCGTTGCGTCTCATCCAGACTCTGCAGGGAATGATATTCTAACTGAAGTACAAAAGGAAAAACAGATCAAATCATGTGGTTTGGCTCTTAAATCTCACTAATTCTTTTCAGAATTTCTTTGAAGTAACAGCAGGGTTTGAATCTTTGTGAGATATTTTCATTTAGTTTAGTTTCATTTCTGGAGGCAACATAACAGGTGTGCAGCTGACAGCGAAGGCTTCACCATCATCACCATCATCATCATCATCATCATCATCATCATCATCACTGTGTTCCTGTGAAATATGTGCCAGAAGCAGAACTGTTAGGAGCTGTGAAATGAAGGCCTGATGGGATCATTTCACACAGCTGAGCTTCGTTTCTATGACTCAGTATCACACGAGCTTCAAACTGAACAGCAGACGACAGCAAAGAAGACTGATCATCATCATCATCATCATCATCATCATCATCATCAGTTTCATGAATTTTGGAATCATATTTTGCACATGAAAATCTTTGGTAAGTTTCCTTCAGTCACATAAAGTCAAGCTATTTTCAGCAGTTCAAGCAAAGTTTACCACCATGTGACATTTCAGCCCGTCACTGTTGGAAAACTGCCACCATCATCAGAGTTTCCACAGAAACCTGAAAGTCTCACATCCAAACAAAAACCATGTGAAACTCAAGGTTCTGCTCAGAAAAGGATGAAAGTTCAACAAACAGGAAAGAAAAATGAAAGCAGACCTCTGACAGTGACGGAGCTGGTGACCAGCTGGGATCCAAACTGGTTGGAGGCTTCACACTGGTAGTGGGCGGAGTCTTCCAGCCGAGCGGGGGAGAGGCTGAAGGAGAGTACGGAGGAGGAGGCCGGGTCGGTCCTCTGAAGCTCCGCCCCCTCCTTCCTCAGCACCAGAGTAGTGGGCGGAGCTCCCTCAGAGCGGCAGGTAAGTGTAACCTGCTGACCCTCCACCACCTCCTCACCTGGACTCACTGAGAGGGAGGTGTTGGTAGGTGGAGCTGTGGGAGGGGCAGACAGGTGTGTCAGAGCTGGTGATAGGTAAACAAGGAGGAGACAATAAGGAGACAACAAAGAGACACAGACACAATAAGGAGACAACAAAGAGACACAGACACAATAAGGAGTCAACAAAGAGACACAGACACAATAAGGAGACAACAAAGAGACACAGACACAATAAGGAGTCAACAAAGAGACACAGACACAATAAGGAGACAACAAAGAGACACAGACACAATAAGGAGTCAACAAAGAGACACAGACACAATAAGGAGTCAACAAAGAGACACAGAGACAATAAGGAGACAACAAAGAGACACAGAGATAATAAGGAGACAACAAAGAGACACAGACACAATAAGGAGTCAACAAAGAGACACAGACACAATAAGGAGTCAACAAAGAGACACAGAGACAATAAGGAGACAACAAAGAGACACAGAGATAATAAGGAGTCAACAAAGAGACACAGAGACAATAAGGAGTCAACAAAGAGACACAGAGATAATAAGGAGTCAACAAAGAGACACAGAGACAATAGGGAGTCAACAAAGAGACACAGAGATAATAAGGAGTCAACAAAGAGACACAGACACAATAAGGAGACAACAAAGAGACACAGACACAATAAGGAGTCAACAAAGAGACACAGAGACAATAAGGAGACAACAAAGAGACACAGAGATAATAAGGAGACAACAAAGAGACACAGACACAATAAGGAGTCAACAAAGAGACACAGACACAATAAGGAGTCAACAAAGAGACACAGACACAATAAGGAGTCAACAAAGAGACACAGAGACAATAAGGAGACAACAAAGAGACACAGACACAATAAGGAGTCAACAAAGAGACACAGAGACAATAAGGAGACAACAAAGAGACACAGAGATAATAAGGAGACAACAAAGAGACACAGACACAATAAGGAGTCAACAAAGAGACACAGACACAATAAGGAGTCAACAAAGAGACACAGAGACAATAAGGAGACAACAAAGAGACACAGAGATAATAAGGAGTCAACAAAGAGACACAGAGACAATAAGGAGTCAACAAAGAGACACAGAGATAATAAGGAGTCAACAAAGAGACACAGAGACAATAGGGAGTCAACAAAGAGACACAGAGATAATAAGGAGTCAACAAAGAGACACAGACACAATAAGGAGTCAACAAAGAGACACAGACACAATAAGGAGACAACAAAGAGACACAGACACAATAAGGAGTCAACAAAGAGACACAGAGACAATAAGGAGACAACAAAGAGACACAGAGACAATAAGGAGACAACAAAGAGACACAGAGACAATAAGGAGTCAACAAAGAGACACAGACACAATAAGGAGTCAACAAAGAGACACAGACACAATAAGGAGACAACAAAGAGACACAGACACAATAAGGAGTCAACAAAGAGACACAGACACAATAAGGAGACAACAAAGAGACACAGACACAATAAGGAGTCAACAAAGAGACACAGACACAATAAGGAGTCAACAAAGAGACACAGAGACAATAAGGAGACAACAAAGAGACACAGAGATAATAAGGAGACAACAAAGAGACACAGACACAATAAGGAGTCAACAAAGAGACACAGACACAATAAGGAGACAACAAAGAGACACAGACACAATAAGGAGTCAACAAAGAGACACAGACACAATAAGGAGTCAACAAAGAGACACAGACACAATAAGGAGACAACAAAGAGACACAGAGATAATAAGGAGACAACAAAGAGACACAGAGATAATAAGGAGACAACAAAGAGACACAGACACAATAAGGAGTCACCAAAGAGACACAGAGACAATAAGGAGACAACAAAGAGACACAGAGATAATAAGGAGTCAACAAAGAGACACAGAGACAATAAGGAGTCAACAAAGAGACACAGAGATAATAAGGAGTCAACAAAGAGACACAGAGACAATAGGGAGTCAACAAAGAGACACAGAGATAATAAGGAGTCAACAAAGAGACACAGACACAATAAGGAGTCAACAAAGAGACACAGACACAATAAGGAGACAACAAAGAGACACAGACACAATAAGGAGTCAACAAAGAGACACAGAGACAATAAGGAGACAACAAAGAGACACAGAGATAATAAGGAGACAACAAAGAGACACAGAGACAATAAGGAGTCAACAAAGAGACACAGACACAATAAGGAGACAACAAAGAGACACAGAGACAATAAGGAGACAACAAAGAGACACAGAGACAATAAGGAGACAACAAAGAGACACAGAGACAATAAGGAGTCAACAAAGAGAAACAACACTTGGCTAAACGACCGAACAGTTCGATTTCCTTCGAGCCCTAAATGACACATATGACCTTTGGACGGAGGCAGGTACAGGTGTGGCAGACCTTCATCGTGCAGGACCTCGATCATTCACTGGTCCTGAAGTGAGTAACGTGGTGAAACAGTTGCAGTTTGCTGAGGTTTGCTGAGGCTCTGTGGTTACGTGTCGGTGAAGACATGAACAGCAGTCATGTCCTGTGTTTGTTTGACCGTCTGTCCACCCTCCACCACATGTGGACTTTCTTGTTCTTTAAACGTCACCTGACTTCCTCCTTTTCTCCCGTCATAACTGCTGCAGTCACTAGAGGTCACTGCCC
Source organism: Chaetodon auriga (assembly GCF_051107435.1). NCBI lineage: Eukaryota > Metazoa > Chordata > Actinopteri > Chaetodontiformes > Chaetodontidae > Chaetodon > Chaetodon auriga. The sequence goes on from NC_135076.1 coordinate 30,267,717, forward strand.
AACAGTAAACATAAATATAACCTGCTCGCACCGACGATCTATACGCTCAACGTTCTGGTGAGGATGGACTGAAAAGAAGACAAAGAGACAATGAGGAGGCAGAACAAGGACAAGAAGGGTTTAACAAAAGGACAACAAGGATGTGACAAAAGGCAACAAAGAGACAACAAGGAAACATGAGTAGCACTGAAATACAGCAGCTCTGAATCACTTCTACTGTCCAGCTGCTGGAGTCACTGTGACGGTGTGTATTAGTACTACTAACACTGGTATTACTACTGATACTACTGTGGACACTAAGCCCTCCAGGAGTTGGTGGTATGTACAGTGAACAGACAGCATGATGGGAATATTTACGCTGTCTGACGTGAGCCAAGTCAGGAAACAGTTTGTGCATGGGTGCCTTGCTCAGCGGCACTCCGGCAGCCTCCTGAGGTTGTAAATGGAACAGGAGCTTCACTCTCACCGTGAACAGTGACCTCCACGGCGGCGGTCTGATTGCCTTCGGTGTTTCGGGCCTCGCAGTCATACCGTCCAGCCTCAGATAGATTCACCGCCGTTAACACCAGCTGACGACCTCGACCCCGCGGCGCAGACCGACCGGACGGCGTCCTGAAGCTCCAGGTGATGACCGGCTCGGGGTTTCCTTCTGCGGAACAGGTGAGAGCGAGCGGAGAGCCGGCCGTCACAATCACGGAGTCTGGTGTCACCGTGACAACCGGAGCATCTGAAGAGGAGAGGAGGATCAGAGGGACGGACGACGGGTTCCAGAAACACCTCAACATCCAGTCAGACACTTTTAATAAAATGAATTTTGGGACGTTTAACACCTTCGAAGACACCCAGGAAGCTCTGACGGTCAACATGGGAAATAAGAGGTCAGGACCAGTCCACTTCCTGTTCTCAGAGACAATGTTAGCTAGTCCAGCTGGAATTCCTCCAGGCAGGTGTGGACTTTTTTCAATGAGACATAGAGCAAACTATTGTGAACAAACAGCAAAAACAATAAAGAGACAAAAAAAAGGCAGCGAGGAAACAATAAGAGGACAATCAAAAGACAATTAAGAGAGACAAAAGAGACGTCAGAGACAGAGACACGAGCAACATCAGCTCATCACTGCAAATCTGCTTCGGGGATGTTGAACAACAACTTTCTCCTCAACACCAACAGAAGAAGACAGAAGGACAGAAGAAGGTTGACAGGAAGTCCACAAACTCTGAGAAGGAGAGGAAACAACTACGACTCCCAGGGTGCATTTCACTGACAAACAGCCAATCATTGCACCTTGTGTTGTGAGCTCCGCTGACAGCTGAAAGGGTAGAAATTTGTTGACAGCGTGTGAAAATTCACAAGGATCTGCAAGTCAAAGAAAAGAAAGATACAGTTTTTATGTCCACGAAGAAGAAGAAGCAGAAGAAGAAGAAGAAGAAGAAGAAGAAGAAGAAGCAGAAGAAGAAGAAGAAGAAGAAGAAGCAGAAGAAGCAGAAGAAGAAGAAGCAGAAGAAGCAGAAGAAGCAGAAGAAGAAGAAGCAGAAGAAGAAGAAGCAGAAGAAGAAGGAGAGGGACCAGCAGCAAACATGGACATCGGCGTGATGGCAGTGAAGGTGATCGATTGATTGATCGTCCCTGTCAGCTGAACAAAACTGGCAGGTGAGGACAACATAACGTAACAAACACAAGCACAAACACAAACAAACACAAATAAAAGAGATAAAACACAAACAAACACAAACAAACACAAACAAATGGAAACAAACAGAAACAAACACAAAGAAACAGAAACAAACGGAAACGAACGGAATCGTGATTTATGCGAGCCGATCGGGAGCAATGAGACGACCTCGGACCTGAACCCCGGCCTGGACTCTGTGGTCTGAACTGGAGTCAGACTCAGGAGGAACTCTGTCGTCTCATTCTGCCCGATCCGGCTCAGGATCAGGCTGCGGGACTCACAGAGCGGGTTTAGGGGGACGGTGGTCTCTCTAGTCCCGTCCTCAGCCGGCAGGTCGCGCAGGTCCAGTGTGGCTCTGCAGCTGATGTTTCCTCCTGAGTCCTGGTTCAGAGGGGTGAATCTGTACTCAGACAGGACTGAGCTGGACCCGGGATCTCCCACAGTGCTCTGCAGGACAGTGTTTCCCCTTAGCCAGGTGAGGGTCAGCAGCTCTGAGGGGTAAACATCAGACACCTGGCAGGTCAGGCTGGACTCCGCCCCCAGCCTCAGGTGGTCCTGACCTCTGATCACAGGGGCTGATGGGAAGGCTGGACCCACAGAGAGACAGAGGACAGTAAGTGGTCCACAGAGGACAGACTGAAAAACTGAAGAGACCAGGATCATGGTCGGATCAGATCTGAACTGACCAATCAGAGAGCACTTAGCTGATGACTCAGCAGCCTTCAAACACTTCATCCTCGAGAACACACCGGGGGGATTCCACAAAGCGGGTTATGTGAAAACTCAGAGTAAGTTCAGCCTGAGATCAGAGAAACTCGGAGTTTTCCGTTCCAGAAAGAAACTCTGAGTCAGTCACCATGGTAACAGACTCTGAAGGTCACCTGCTCGCTGGCAGGTTCACTATAAACCTGAGTTTCTACCTGTCTCCTCCCACGTGAAGAAAGCTGTTAGACATCGATCGCCCGTTCACTCCCAATCCGATTGATATCGAAGCCCAACTGAAAAAAAAAATTGGAAATGCTTTACGTCGCGAGAGAATCTTCAAACCCAGATTAGATTTCCTGTCGTTTCCAGAGGAATGTCTGTTTTCATCAAACGGTATAATTTATTAGGATTATTACGCCGTGTTCCCACCGAACGCGATGAAAGCGATTTAATCGCG
>NC_135076.1:30275551-30355551 GCF_051107435.1 Chaetodon auriga
GTTCTCTGAACAAAATACTTCAATAGGACATAAAAGACAAGATGAGGACATTCAGCAGTGAAGCAGCAGATCTTCATTCATTCGTCTTCATCAATCTGGATCATTTCAAAATAAAAGCACTTCAGTGACTGTGAGCCTGAGCAGAAGACACTTCAGAATAAAACAACCAGCAGCCTCTGAGTCATGTGACCTCCAGCACGCACGCACGCACGCACGCACGCACGCACGCACACACACACACACACACACACACACAGCTGTGATCCCCTGAGTTCGTTCCGCCTTATTCTTCTTCTTCTTCTCTGATTATTATTGCTGTTGTCTCATCACTGTCCGTCTAACTGAGCAGTAACAGGAAGTAAATACTGCAACCATGAGGACGGAGAGTCGTCATCAGCTGATCCTTCACTTTATCAAAACGCTCCTCGTTAAAACAAAAATATTTATTCTGTCACAAATAAGATTATAAAATCTGTCTTCTTTGTGGACATGTCTCCTCGTTGGACATCATATTTACACTCAGTCCACACTGAGCTCAGCTCCTGCTGCTTCATTGGCTTCCCTTTGAGCTCCACGCAGGGGGTTGTGGGTAATGAGTCCTCAGGCCAGATGTGTAGTTCTAGTACTGGACGTACTCAGACTGAAGAGACTGAAAGACACATGACGACACATGAAGACACACGAAGACACACAAAGACACATGAAGACACACGAAGTAGAATTCAGACAGGACGTCAGGTCACATGACGAGCTTCATCGCTCTGACCAGCATGAGGCGAGGCACTTCAACGCATCTGATTGGCTGATGCCAGGGGTCTACGCAGAAAGAAATAAACTGTAGAATCTATGTAATCTGTTTTTAGATGGGGAGGGGGGGGGGGGTCATCCTAACTACAAACAGCTGCAACAACCAATGAGGCGCAAGGAGAAACTCAGAGACAAGACCAATCAACAAGTTCATCTACTCTGGACCACGTTCACAAAACCCTCAGCCCCCAACGAGGACCCAAGACCCCAGCCTGAGACCCTGACCTTCAGACCCCCAGCCCTCAGACCCTGACCCCCAGCCTGAGACCCTGACCCTCAGACCCTGACCCCCAGCCTGAGACCCTGACCCTCAGACCCCCTGCCCTCAGACCCTGACCCCCAGCCTGAGACCCTGACCTTCAGACCCCCAGCCCTCAGACCCTGACCCCCAGCCTGAGACCCTGACCCTCAGACCCCCAGCCCTCAGACCCTGACCCCCAGTCTGAGACCCTCAGACCCCAGCCCCCGGCTTCAAACCCTCAGACCCTCAGCCTCAGACCCTGACCCCCAGCCTGAGACCCTCAGACCCCAGCCCCTGGCTTCAAACCCTCAGCCTCAGACTCCCGGCCTCAAACCCCCAGCCTCAGACCCTCAGACCCTTAGCCTCAGACCCTGACCCCCAGCCTGAGACCCTCAGATCCCAGCCCCCAGAAAACTGTGAAGGTAAGAGAAGGAAGCAGGTGAGTGGGACTGAAGTGAGTTCAGGTTTGTGACGGACTCAGAGCAGGTTCATCAGAATATGAGAGAAGTTTCACCTCAGACACGTTTGAAGCTTCAGTTAATCTCAATGTTTAGAGTCATGATGACCAGGTGTCTCCTGTCAAACATGACCAGGTGTGCGGACACCTGGTCATGTGAGGTGAAAGTTAAAGGCCTGAAGTCACAAACACACCGGCAGCCTCATAACGTGACGCAGGTTTGTCCTCAGTTCGAGCGATCGGAAAGGTGAGCTGAGCTCCCCGTTCATCTTTATGCTATGCTAACAGTTGCTAGCAAAGCATTATATTTAGCATAGAGACATGAAAGTTGAATCAACGTGAGACACTGAAGTATCATGATTTGGATTTACTGAAGACGTTTTAAATCAGTCATCTTCAGCTGCTTCAGTGTGTTCATGATGTCAGACCAGACAGAACCAATCAGCATAGAGGGCCCAGCTGAGCTGCTGTAGTGTCAGAGGACTTACAGGTATGGAGCGACTCAGGTAGCGTCCCGACGGGCCCTTTAGAGCACCGTAGGGTCCCGGGCCCCTGAGCGGGCTGAAATCTTGAGGCCCCGGCCTGCCGCTGAGGACGAAGCTGGAGTTTTTCGCTGCGGGGGGCGCCGCGGAGCCGCCGTACAGACCGCTGTTGTTGTTGACCTCATGCTGCACACTGCGAGGGCCATTACCATAACGACAAAGAGAGGGCGGGGCCAGAGAGGAGGAGGGGGGAGGAAGAGAGGAGTACGGAGTGTTTTTGTCCTCCTCCGCGTCTGCAGTGTACAGATCACTGAGAGAGCTGGCCAACCGAGAGCTGAGGACAGATCACAGTTAGATCAGGCCTAAACCTGACTGCAGGCCGGCTCAACTGAGCTTTAAAATTAGGCTTAAACCTGACTTCCGGTCAGCTCAACTCAGCTTTAAGTCAGGCTTACATGTGAGTTCTGGTCAGCTCAACTCAGCTTTAAGTCAGGCCTAAACCTGACTTCGTCCAGACTTAGTGTGGTGTGTGCTGAGGCGGACAGGAAGTGGGTGGTAACACTGACCTCCTGATGTTGGACGCTGAGGACGATGGACTTCTTCCAATCCTCTTGGCTGCAGCAGAAGCAGAGGACGCTGGGAACTTGGAGGACTTGAGGGGAGAGGAGGGGCCCTGACCTACACCCACTGACAATCTGATCACAGTGACACAAATCAAATCAATACATTTATTGATTAGTGTTTATCATCAGTCAACGAGCATCCAGCAACACAAAGTGACGACGACGACGATGATGATGATGATACCTGAGCGGCTGTGAGGCCGACCTGCTGTGCATCTTCATCTCCTCCAGTCTGAAAGGAAACGTGTCAGTTTGGATTTCTCTTGAAGGCACAAGAAGAGAAGAACTCTGAAGGACACCTGTGCTGTGACACCTCCACCACACCTCCACCACACCCCCACCACACCTCCACCACACCCCCACCACACCCTCACAGCTCCATCACGCCCGCTGCCTACAGTCTCCATGAGGGGTGGAGCCTCGTTTTTAATTATTTCTTCCTCTTTCTAACATGTGATCTCACGTTTGTAGAGTGAAAATAGGTAGACTCATGTCCTGAGTACCTTGTGTACCTTGTGTACGTACTTTAGTACCTTGTATTTTGTAATACTATGATGTAATATTAAAAACAAAAATATACTGTAATATTCATTTTAGCTTGTCTTGCTAACTTCCGTCTCCATTAAAGCTACAGCCTCCATCACACCTGCTGTCTACAAAAACAGACTGAGGGACATGTGTGCTCCACCCCCCAGACCCCCACCCATCTGGATCAGGTACCTGAGAGCTCCAGTGGTGGCAGGGCGGGGGGGGCGCCGGCTCTTTAAGGCTCTCAGTCTGTCTCCCTGAGTCAGACCCGGTCCGCTGTCCGCCTCAGTCTGGAGGATAAAACCAACGCACCATGAGACGACTGACAGGTTACACACGCACACACACGCACGCACGGCCGCACACACAGCCAGTTTCTACAAAGCTCCCAGACCTTAATCAGCTCATTAAGGCTAAGTTAAATATAACTGTGTGTGTGCGTGTTTCAGTGTGTATATGTTGTGTATGTGTGACCTCGGTCAGATGGTCGCAGTTCGGGGATCTGCACATGTTGTTGTTGTGGGCGGGGTTTGTAGGGCTGTGGGCGGGGTTTACAGTGAGGTCATCCATACTGGTGATGAGGTGAGACACCGCCCTCTCCTCCAGCTTTGTCTTCTGGGAACGCTGGCTGTCGCCTAGCAACCACATGGCCGACTGCTTCCTGCAAACACACACACGTTTCAGTGTTAGTGTTAGTCAGATGTTAACGACGCCGTCAGGTCTCAGCCTCAGCAGGCGTCTTTAAGGCCGCCTGCAGAGTCCTGGACGCCTGGAGTCCAGAAACCGCCTCAGCAGCGCGGAGACAGAGACATGTCCTGACAACCAGCAGGACTGTGCTGCGTCACGCCACGTGCTCGTTCCCGCCGTTCTGTGTTCTTCATCGATCAGCTCGGACGCTTTCAGTTGCCATCGTCTGGAGAACAGGAAGAAGCTCAACGTGGTGACAAAGACAGCTCGCCGCCACCTCGAGGCTCATTCATGTTTTGGCACAACGAACAGCTGAAACACCAGGTGAGCCACCGGCCAATCAGCAGAGAAGACGCAACAAATTTCAGAATGAACCAATCACTGAGGCCATTTCTAAAAGTGTTGGTCATCGTCTGCTGTCTGACAGACCAAACCATGTGACGCCTCACAGGTCAAAGGTCACAGCAAAGAACAAAACGTGGATCTGGACAAATCAAAGAGCGTCTTCCACTGATCTGTGACTCACTCTTCCAGGAAGTTCTGCTGTGGTCCAATCACAGAGCCCGGCCTGCAGATCCTGATCCAGGCGATGGCCTCACCTGCCGTGAAGCGGTAGTGCTTCATCAGGTAACAGCCAATCAGAGTGCCCGTCCTGCCCAGACCAGCTGACAGACAGACAGACAAAGAGACAGGCAGAGAAACAGACAGACAGACAGGCAGAGAGACAGACAGACAGATGAACAGACAGACAGGCACAGAGACAGAGAGAGAGACAGACAGGCAGAGAGACAGATGAACAGACAGACAGACAGAGAGACAGACAGGCAGAGAGACAGATGAACAGACAGACAGACAGGCAGAGAGACAGATGAACAGACAGACAGACAGGCAGACAGAGAGACAGACAGACAGGCAGAGAGACAGGCAGAGAGACAGATGAACAGACAGACAGACAGAGAGACAGGCAGAGAGACAGACAGACAGATGAACAGACAGACAGACAGACAGACAGGCAGACAGAGAGACAGACAGACAGACAGGCAGAGAGACAGACAGACAGGCAGAGAGACAGAAAGACAGACAGACAGACAGAGAGACAGACAGACAGGCAGAGAGACAGACAGACAGACAGACAGGCAGAGAGACAGATGAACAGACAGACAGACAGACAGAGAGACAGGCAGAGAGACAGACAGAGAGAGACAGACAGGCAGAGAGACAAACAGACAGACAGACAGACAGACAGGCAGACAGGCAGACAGACAGGCAGGCAGAGAGACAGATGAACAGACAGACAGACAGACAGAGAGACAGGCAGAGAGACAGACAGAGAGAGACAGACAGGCAGAGAGACAGACAGACAGACAGACAGGCAGAGAGACAGGCAGACAGACAGATGAACAGACAGACAGACAGACAGACAGACAGAGAGACAGACAAGCAGGTTATTGTGCAAATGAACATAATGTGAAAAGTTTGTCAAATTGTGTAAAAGATGAAACTAATCAACAGATTCTAAAATGATTTGAAACAATCAATCAATCAGTCAATCAATGATCAGCTGATGATCAGAAATGAATCTGCATCTCTTTCATTCCTTAGACAAGAGGACAACAGACACAGAGACACAATGAACTAAAGCGACCAGAGACAAGTGGACAGCAGCCTGTAAGCACACAGGACTGGAGACGTTCCAGAAACCAGGCTGAATGAAGGACAGACGTTGGTTCGTCCTGAAGGATTCAGAGTTTGGAACATTAAACATCTGTTTTATCACTTCTTCATCCTAGATTTTAACAACTCTCACTCCTGTTTTAAATGTTCAGAATGACACAAACCTCATTCAGCTCTGCTGTCCTCACAAGACAGTCCTGCAGGCACTTTGACAGTACTGCATTACTTCAACAGACTACTGCAAATACAGCAGGTGTCGGGATAGACTGAAGGAGGTGGAGGACAGAGCAGCTGGAGTGTGTGTCCTCATCAGCAGACAGTGTCACACTGCCCTCTGCTGGCAGCGTGAACACTGTCACACTGTGCAGAGGACAGACCAGAGGGGACAAAAACACAGGAAGGACACAGAGGACAGGCCGGACGGGATGCGCTCACCCTTGCAGTGGACTGCTACCGCTCCGTCCGTACTCTCACAGATGTGCAGGAAGCGGCGTGCGATGATGTCACTGGGCGTGCTGCCGTCTAAGAAGAAGAGGTCGTGGTGGTCGAAGCCGGCGTCGGCGAAGCGCTTGGAGTCGTAGATCTTCTTGTTGAGACGGACGACGGTGGTCACGTTGTGTTTCCTGAAGTATGGGAAGTACGCTTCAGGGGCGTGGAGAGGGTAACCTGCAGGGGGCGGAGCAACCACAGGTGTTACAGAGCCACCTCACTGCTCGCACTGCTGACTCTTCAACTTCTGTCAACTTCTGCCGAGGACACGGTGCAGGACACGTCTCCACTTTCACTCACCGTTCTCCACTTTGGTTTTAGGATGAGGTCCACTGAAGGCCAGAAATTTCCCCGGGACGATCCAGTTCAGGTCTCCATTCTCCACCCGCTATGCACAGAGACACAGAGAGAGACAGACACACAGAGAGACACAAAGAGACAGAGAGACAGAGACAGAGAGAGAGAGAGAGAGACAGAGAGAGAGACAGAGAGAGACAGACAGACACACAGAGAGACACAAAGAGACAGAGAGACAGAGACAGAGAGAGAGAGAGAGAGAGAGACAGACAGACAGACACACAGAGAGACACAAAGAGACAGAGAGACAGAGAGAGAGAGAGAGACAGAGAGAGAGAGAGACAGAGAGAGAGAGAGAGAGACAGAGAGAGACAGACAGACACACAGAGAGACACAAAGAGACAGAGAGACAGACAGAGAAAGAGACACAAAGAGACAGAGAGACAGACAGAGAAAGAGAGAGAGAGAGACAGAGAGAGAGAGAGAGAGAGAGAGACAGAGAGACAGAGAGACAGAGACAGAGAGAGACAGAGAGAGACAGAGAGACAGACAGAGAAAGAGAGAGAGAGAGACAGAGAGAGAGAGAGACACAGACAGACACAAAGAGACAGAGAGACAGACAGAGAAAGAGAGAGAGAGAGACAGAGAGAGAGAGAGAGAGAGAGACAGACGGAGAGAGAGAGAGACAGAGAGAGAGAGACAGAGAGAGACAGACGGAGAGAGAGAGAGAGAGAGACAGACGGAGAGAGAGAGAGACAGAGAGAGAGAGAGAGAGAGAGACAGAGACACAGAGAGAGAGATCAGCTCATTTCAGTCCAAGTTTAGTGAACTTCTTCTGTCAAAGGTTTTGTCTTCTTCTACCTAAATAATTTAGGACTGCAGCTCTGCAGAGTTAATGAGGACAACTGACTGACTGACTGACCAACCAACCAACCGACTGACCAACAAGCCGACCGACTGACCGACTGACCAACTGGCTGACCGCCCGCTCTGCCTTGGCGTTTACCTCGTAGTGCTCGTACTCGTCCACATCGAAGGTCTCAAAGTCGAAGAAGCCGTGCTGCAGGGCCTGAAACACGAAGGCATCACGAGCTTTAAGTGAAGGAGCTGGAAGTCATTCTGACAGACAGAGGACAAACTGATGAGACCAGAAGGACACAAAGACCGTCTCCAGTGTGAGTCTTTGACGGTCGACTGAGGACACACAGCAGACCACCACTGGACCACTGGATCCAGATGATCCAGACTGATCCAGACCGGGTCCCACTGATCCAGAGTGTGACATCACACAGCTAATGTCAGCGTCCATTCAGCCAATCAGAACGCATGATTGTTGCTCACCTTCCTGATGCCCTGCAGACAGTCCAGCACGGTGAGGTTAAAGGTGGAGTTCCCAAAGGACGCGTCCCTTCAGAGACAAAGAGACACTGATGATCAATACACACCTTCCGATCTCCAGCTGAACCTGACGCACCTAATGATCCACAGAGCAGCTGATCACACACTCTCTCTCTCTCTCTCACACTCTCACACACACACACACACACACACACACATACACACACACACACACACAGCTGCAGCTGACAGGTACAGGTGTGTTGAAGTATCATCAGCTGAGGACCATGTCAGTAAGAACCCGGCTGTCCTGCAGACAACCTGTTTCAGTGGTAGACGGGTCCTGGTCTGCAGGGTCCTGCTCTGACCATCAGGGACAATCTGGGGTTCAGTGTCCTTCCCAAAGACATTTTGACAGGAGGTGGGGACTGATCTGCCAGCCCTGTGATGGGTGCACGACCTCCTGAGCGTCGTACTGAGGACAGGAGGACTCAGGTGATCACACCTCAACACACCTGTACACCTGTTCTGTGACAACACAGTCTTAACAGCAGGCAAACACTCTGGTCATTTAGTGTCAGACGGTCAGTGAACGCCTCACTGCTGTCTGTCACTCAGGGGGTGGGGTCCCCTCATGTTTAATCCACCAGCAGCCCGCAGAGCTCAGAGAGACGCCTCCATTCAACACTCACTGTTATGTAACCAATGAGAGACAACAACAAGGCCTTTATCCTTTAGAGCAGGGGTATTCAACTAAAATTCAAAGAGGTCCGGTTAGAGAAAATTTCCTAAAGCAAAGGTCCGGAACATCATAATGTCATAACGTTATGATTTGTGTGATATATATACTGAAGTAGCCTAGTAGTTGTATCAACATCTGCATGTAATCAACATCTGATCAAATAAAGAAAGTACAATTCAAAAACATTTCGACAGTATTTATTGTCACTTAACATTAAACCAGGCAGATTTGAATTTAAAAATGAAATAGAGAAAATAAAATGTTTTTTGAAAAATTGTGCATTATAAAAGAAAGTGTTTAATTTTAGAAAAAGTAAAAGTGAAGCAACAGCTTGAATATTCCTTTTTCTTTGTTAACTTTCACATCTTAACAGTCTCAACTAATTTGAAAATAACAGCTGAACAGTTATACAGTTTCTCTTTCTTTCCCTCTTTTCCCACTCTCCACACTTTTTGTTGTTCAGTGAGAGAACTGAGCTCGAGCTTGTCCTGCCAGGATTTTAAACCTGGACTGGAATGGTGTCAAGGCCATCCTCATACACACGTGCAGGTGCTCATTGGTGAGCCTGGAACGATATTTAGTTTTAATTATGTTCATCGTGGAGAAAGCTGCCTCTCGCCCTGTATCGCTTCTTTCTTTTTCTATCTTTCTAACTTTCTAATTTTCTATCGTCTCTCCGTTCGCTTCTCACTCCTCATCTGACTGCAGTCAGAGTTGCTATGTTTATCGTCCGCAATGCAGAGATGCGACTGGCTGGGTAGCATCACGTGGGATGGCTTAACTCGCATGCAATTGGCTTGTGCGTTTCCTGAGCCGCTAAACCGGTGCCGTAAAGACTAGAAAAGTTGCGCCGGTTAAAATATAAGTGTCCCGTCAAAATTTGAAATCCCTTAATAATTTACTGGTTATAGGTCCGGGTCCGTATAGGACGGTGTCTGGGTCCGGACTCGGACCGCGGTCCGCCTGTTAGTGACCCCTGCTTTAGAGAGACACAGAAAGAAAGAGAGAGAGAGAGAGAGAGAGAGAGAGAGAGAGACAGACGGAGAGAGAGAGAGAGAGAGAGAGAGAGAGAGACAGACGGAGAGAGAGAGAGACAGACGGAGAGAGAGAGAGAGAGAGAGAGACAGACAGACAGACGGAGAGAGAGAGAGAGAGAGAGAGAGAGAGAGACGGAGAGAGAGAGAGAGAGAGAGAGAGACAGACAGACAGACGGAGAGAGAGAGAGAGAGAGAGAGAGACAGACAGACAGACAGACGGAGAGAGAGAGAGACAGACGGAGAGAGAGAGAGAGAGAGAGACAGACAGACAGACAGACAGACAGAGAGAGAGAGAGAGAGAGACAGACAGACAGACAGACAGACAGACAGAGAGAGAGAGAGAGAGAGAGAGAGACAGACAGACAGACAGACGGAGAGAGAGAGAGAGAGAGAGAGAGAGAGAGAGAGAGAGATAGACGGAGAGAGAGAGAGACAGACGGAGAGAGAGAGAGAGAGAGAGAGAGAGAGAGACAGACAGACAGACAGACGGAGAGAGAGAGAGACAGACGGAGAGAGAGAGAGAGAGAGAGACAGACAGACAGACAGACAGACAGAGAGAGAGAGAGAGAGAGAGAGACAGACAGACAGACAGACAGACGGAGAGAGAGAGAGAGAGAGAGAGAGAGAGAGAGAGAGAGATAGACGGAGAGAGAGAGAGACAGACGGAGAGAGAGAGAGAGAGAGAGAGAGAGACAGACAGACAGACGGAGAGAGAGAGAGACGGAGAGAGAGAGACAGACAGACGGAGAGAGAGAGAGACAGACGGAGAGAGAGAGAGAGAGAGAGAGAGACAGACAGACAGACAGACAGACAGACAGACAGAGAGAGAGAGAGAGAGACAGACAGACAGACGGAGAGAGAGAGAGAGAGAGAGAGACAGACAGACAGACAGACGGAGAGAGAGAGAGACAGACGGAGAGAGAGAGAGAGAGAGAGACAGACAGACAGACAGACAGACAGACAGAGAGAGAGAGAGAGAGACAGACAGACAGACAGACAGACAGACGGAGAGAGAGAGAGAGAGAGAGAGAGAGAGAGAGAGAGAGAGACAGACAGACGGAGAGAGAGAGAGACAGACGGAGAGAGAGAGACACACACACAGAGATGGTCCTCCAGGGTCCAAGTCTTCACACTCACAGATGTAGTCCAGTGACAGAAAGCTGTAGATAAAGACATAACGTTGTGTGTGTGTGTGTGTGTGTGTGTGTGTGTGTGTGTGTGTGTGTGCTTCACGACAAACCAGAATAAACGTTGGCAGATTGTCACTGTGACTGACAGCTGAAGCCTCCAATCAGAGATCAGAGACAGCCTGTGGACCTTCCATCAGTGACAGCTGTCTTCATGTCATGTCTTCAGCAGAAACATGAGGATGCTCCCCTGCAGCCGAGGCACTCACCTGAAGGGCAGGTAGGAGGCGTTGGAACCAGAGATCAGAGCTCTGTAGGCTTCTTCTGGAGTTTTCTTCAGGTAGATCACCTGAGAGACACACAAGTCAGCAGTGACTCCAACATAAACATGGAAATCAGACACGTGAGACACAGGGGTGAGGTGTGAAGAGACATGAATGAGCCTACAGCCAGTTTTCAGTGTCAGGAAGGTGTTTCCACCTGGTTTCATCTCCACTGCTGCACAGCTAAGCTGCTCCACAGGTTCTGCTCTAAAAAGCTCCGCCCTAAGTTTGTGCGAGGATCCAGACTCTCAGCTGATTGGTTCTACCTGCAGACCTGCTGACGTCACACTCGACACTAATAGAACGCCAGTTAGAAAACTGATGAGTCTGCTGAAGCCATATCCTCGTGTCCTTCATCAGGGGACAGGGTCAGACCTGAATCCAGACCCGCATCAGTTTAAAGTTTCAGCCTCCAGAATGTTCTGTGGCTCTGAGAGCCAATGAGAGCTCAAGAAACAAGCAGCTGATTCCTGACACTTCCTGTCGGCTTGATGCTGTTTGCTGAGTGTTTAGGTGTGTGTGTGTGTGTGTGTGTATGTGTGTGTGACTGAGTGTGTGTGACTGAGTGTGAGTGTGTGAGTAAGTGTGTGTGTGTGTGTGTGTGTCGTCGTTATGAGGAACTTCAGTTCTCTCCCAGCACAAGAGGAAGTCGGAGTGACGTAAGCGCGCAGTGATTGGTCCAGACTTGGGATGATGAGATTCACCGATTCATATCGGTGATCCGATACAAACATTTGCGATGCGACTGCACCGGTAGATTCAAGGTACATCGGATATAATTTAGGGGTGACTTTGCGGTGCATCTCTTCTTGCCTGTCTGCATCGGTAAATTCCATGGTTAAATTATTTCATGTTCTAGTACTATTTCCTGCCCTGACGTGTTTTCCGAGGCAACCTGAATGCACCATCGCTCCTCCTTCACTGACGCAAGCGTGGTTCACAACACGGAGGGAAACGAGAACGACGTTAGCAGCGAGGAGACATTCAGCGCACCGGAAAAGACACAGAAATCAAAGGTGTGGCAGTATTTCAGGTTTTTCAAGCGAGAAGGTAAACTGGACAAAACGCACGCAGTCAGGTCGTATTATTAGCACTATGCACGTTGTTAATACTGGGCTTTCTGACACCGTTCAACTGTGAAGTTTTACACGTTCTGTAAAATTGTAGAGACAGAGAACATAATTGGGAGTAAGGATTGCTTATTTTAAATAAAATTTCATGCTCTGTCTATACATACTGAATTATGTCTTTTTTAAAAATAGGATTTATTGGTGTGCTCAGTCAAAACAAACCAAATATTACATGCATCTCTCAAACTGATACAGAGAGTAAAGCAGAGTTGTGCTACAAGAAATCTGATATGGGCACACTGTGGAACCACAACTGACTGTATCGAACTGGATCACATCATATCAACCCAATCTCTTTGTAAGCAAATCGTTTTTGAATCGCATCGTATCGTGAACAGGAGCCAATCGCATCGACAGAGGCTTCAGCGTATCGTTAATGTATCGTATCGGCGGCTGCGTATCGAATCGGCCTCAGTGGTGGAGAGAGACATCCCTAGTCCAGACATGGTACATGTTGACTGGACGAACACATGAGCCAACGCAGCACCGACGTCTGCCTTTTAAAGACTCCGTAACACGTCCGCCGCGTCGTAACAGGAAGACGCTCAGAGGAACGCACTGACGGTGAAGTCGAGGCTTTACTGTTACTTTAGGAACTTGTGGGGGACGTAAACAGGAAGCAATGTTGCCTCGCAGTTTGAAAACCTCTTTAAACTCTCTGACCAATGGGAGCCCTGTGTGCTGCTGAAACAGGAAGTGACGGTGATGACTCACAGCATAGCCTCCAATCAGCACGGCGGCATTGGATCTCTTCCTCTGGTCGAAGCTGGTGTAGTGAACGATCCTCTTCCTGGTCAGCGTGAACGACTGCAGAGAAGAAGAAGAAACACGGCACACGTGACTACAGGTGGAGCTAAAGGTCAGAAAACCTGATGGACAACCAGTCCAACACGTGACTGAAACCACAAGTCTCCGTCCCTCCTGAGCTGCAGAGTGGCCACGGACTCAGCCGCTTCACCTACAGTCAGCCACCACAGACACTGATCCACAGACACTGATCCACAGACACGCACACACCAACTCACACACCGGCGGCAGCATCGGGGACGGTTTGGGGTTCAGTATCTTAACCAAGGACACTTCAGCATGTGGACCACCAAGGACGGGGATCCAGGCACCGAGTGGTGGACAGCTGCTCTACCAACAGTCCTGAACAAGATATTTTCACCATGGTCGGACGATTTTATGGCATTTTACAGACAAAACAATGAATCGATCAACAACAACAACAACAACAACAACAACAGCTGGACATCCAACTGACCAGAAATAAACATGAGAGACAACAAGCAGCTGGTGAGTCTCACAGTGAACTGACAGTGTGTGTGAGAGAGTGAGTGTGTGTGTGTGTGTGTGTGTGTGTGTGTGTGTGTGTGTGTGTGTTCATGTAAAGAGTTGTTGGTGTGTGTGAAGACTCCTCGTCTTCATCCTGACGGTTCGGTGTGTGTGTGGCTTGTTTGGTGATGTGTTGAGGCCTCATACTGACCTCAGGACAGCTGTTACTGGGCAGAACGGGACGTGCTGTTTCTATTGGCTGCTCGTGTTGTTGAATCGTCCAAACAAACATTTGACCTTGTGATGACTTAAAGAGAAGAGAGTGTTTGAAGCTCAGTGAGGTCTCACTCAGCTGCTGGTTTTTGATTGGAGAGCGCTCTGTGTCAACCAATCAGATCGAAACAAAGAACAAACAAGACACCAACAGAAACATGGCGCTTGTGTACAAACGGTGAAATGTATGAGAAACAAGAGAGAAGAAAGTCTGAGTGTATTAAGGCGGCCATCTTGGATGTGATCACCTCCTCCATCAGCTCCGTCAGTTTTTACATGAACGCTAATGTTCCCTGATTACCGTGAACATGACGATGCTGAGGACAGGGTCCAGTGACCAGCAGCAGCCTGATCTCACTCAGACGTGGGGTTCAGGTCTGAGGAGCGTCGCTGGACTTGGAGACGTTCAGGACATGACCGACAGCTCAACAGAGACACTCATCAGCGTGGTCACGTTTTTAATCAGGGCTACAGATGTGTGGACCAATCAAATGCCACCACGAGGCAAACATGACCCCTGACTGTTAACTGAAGGGTCGGTTTGTTCATGACCTCTGACCCCTGACTGACACCAGAAACAGAAACTACTCTCTGTCTTTGCTTCTCCAGGAATTAGCCAGTGCCCGGCCCTGTACTGACAGTAGAACTGGCCTAACACTCAAAGCATGTTTGACACCCGGAGGACACACGAAACACGGGGACAACATGCTGAGACAAAGGCTGACCACTGGGCACATGTGCTGCCCACAGCTCCCATGATGCTTTGCTTCTCAGGTGCTTTCAAGCTGCACAGGTACACACTCTAAAGTAAAGAATGAGCACTAGGAGGATCGTGGGAGTTAGACTGGTCCCAAGATGGACATCCAGACCGTCCCACTGGTCGCCATGACGAAAGACAACAGTCAACCAGAGGAATGTTGTCACCATGGCAACAAAAAACAAAACACTGACAGCACATTTTATAGAGCGGACAAACCTCAGAGTGACAGGCTGAGGCCTCAGAGTGAGAGGGTGAAGCCTCAGAGTGAGAGGGTGAACCCCAGAGTGAGAGGGTGAACCCCAGAGTGAGAGGTTGAAGCCTCAGAGTGAGAGGGTGAACCTCAGAGTGAGAGGGTGAAGCCTCAGAGTGAGAGGGTGAACCTCAGAGTGAGGTTGAAGCCTCAGAGTGAGAGGGTGAAGCCTCAGACTGAGAGGGTGAACCTCAGAGTGACAGGGTGAGGCCTCAGAGTGAGAGGGTGAAGCCTCAGAGTGAGAGGGTGAAGCCTCAGAGTGACAGGGTGAGGCCTCAGAGTGACAGGGTGAGGCCTCAGAATGAGAGGGTGAAGCCTCATAGTGACAGGCTGAGGCCTCAGAGTGACAGGCTGAGGCCTCAGAGTGACAGGGTGAAGCCTCAGAGTGAGAGGGTGAACCCCAGAGTGAGAGGGTGAAGCCTCAGAGTGAGAGGGTGAACCCCAGAGTGAGAGGGTGAACCCCAGAGTGAGAGGGTGAAGCCTCAGAGTGAGAGGTTGAAGCCTCAGAGTGAGAGGGTGAACCTCAGAGTGAGAGGGTGAAGCCTCAGAGTGAGAGGGTGAACCTCAGAGTGAGAGGTTGAAGCCTCAGAGTGAGAGGGTGAAGCCTCAGACTGAGAGGGTGAACCTCAGAGTGACAGGCTGAGGCCTCAGAGTGACAGGGTGAGGCCTCAGAGTGAGAGGGTGAAGCCTCAGAGTGACAGGGTGAGGCCTCAGAGTGACAGGGTGAGGCCTCAGAATGAGAGGGTGAAGCCTCAGAGTGACAGGCTGAGGCCTCAGAGTGACAGGGTGAACCCCAGAGTGAGAGGGTGAAGCCTCAGAGTGAGAGGGTGAACCCCAGAGTGAGAGGGTGAACCCCAGAGTGAGAGGGTGAAGCCTCAGAGTGAGAGGTTGAAGCCTCAGAGTGAGAGGGTGAACCTCAGAGTGAGAGGGTGAAGCCTCAGACTGAGAGGGTGAACCTCAGAGTGAGAGGTTGAAGCCTCAGAGTGAGAGGGTGAAGCCTCAGACTGAGAGGGTGAACCTCAGATTGACAGGCTGAGGCCTCAGAGTGACAGGGTGAGGCCTCAGAGTGAGAGGGTGAAGCCTCAGAGTGACAGGGTGAGGCCTCAGAGTGACAGGGTGAGGCCTCAGAGTGACAGGGTGAGGCCTCAGAATGAGAGGGTGAAGCCTCAGAGTGACAGGCTGAGGCCTCAGAGTGACAGGCTGAGGCCTCAGAGTGACAGGGTGACTGCTGTCATGGCAGTACTCGCCTGCTGCATTGTGGACATTCCTGTTCAGCAGAAACTCACCTTCAGCTTCTTGTTGAGTTTGCAGCAGTATCGGTACAACATGGCCAGATTCAGAGGACCAAAGTCTGCGTAGAAACTGGAGACACACAGAGGACACAGAGGACACAGAGGACACACAGTTAAACTCATGTTCAGACACACAGCTGTTGAAGAAGTGAAGAGGAGCAGCAGAGAATGAAAGTCTCAACTGAAATTCCAAAAATACTTTCTCTCCTGTAAGATTTGTCCCGTCTCTGAGCAACCTGGACACACCCAGACCAGGACCAGGACCAGGCTGCAGACCGAACACTGTAAAAACACTGAGCTCAGAGTCAGTCACGTGTTCTCTTATTGTTGCTTCCATACTTCTCATCACGTCACACAGAGCTGAACGTGTCATTGTCTTTATGTCCACGTGGACATTTTAAAGGCTGAAGTCTCAGTGACTGACACCAGCGCCTCTGAGCTGCAATCATCACGTTGATGCCACGAGTTGAACGTCTGTGTCTGCAGCTTCACACGGAGTCAAAGATCAGTTTGTCACAGATAATAATCGATTAGTCGACCGACTCATCCTAATCAATTTCCTGAGATTTTCAATTTTCTCTCACGATAAACTGAATCTCTTTGGTTTTGGACTATCATTCGGACACAACGAGACAAATGAAGACGTCACCTTGGAGTTGGGATTTCTTTCTCGTGTTTTCTCAGATTTTATGGACAAATGATGATTCGATTGAGAACCAATCAGGAGATTACTCGCAGCTCTCCTCGTGTGAATCAGTCAATCACAGCAGGCTAATGTTAGCTCAGCTGCTAACCTCTAGACCAGGCATGTCAAACTCATTCCACAAAGGGCCGTGTGGCTGCAGGTTTTTCCTCCAACCAATCAAGAGCAGGCAGTCTGACCAATCAGCTGTCTGAAGACTGAGATCAGCTGATGAAATGTGATGGGATCTGGGAAAACCAGTCACATGTCAAAATTTTACCTTTTGGAGATTTTAATATCATCTAGAAGCTTATTTCAAGCTCTTTTCAAATCTGTTTTCATGATTTTTAGATCTGGTTTGTATCAAGTGTTATGATCACTCAAAGTCAGCTGATCAGCAGGATTTTTTGGAGCAGAATTTTGAGAAAAACAGGTTTAAAGACAAGGATTGTAAATCAGAACACGACCAGCTCCCTCAAACTCTCTCCGTCTCTGAAGCTTCGACATCTCTCTGTGTGTCTCGTAGCATCTGACTGAGGTGTCAGAATAATGTTTGGTGATGAGGGTGACCTGATGTCCCGCTGTGTGCAGGACAGCCATGCATTTCCATTACTTTTCACACGTCCCGCGAATTGTGACGTTGTCGCGAATCGTTAGCGACACTGTCAATAATAATTCACAACAACATCACAATTTGCGGGACGTGTGAAAAGTAATGGAAATGCGTGGCTGTCCTGCACACAGCGGGACATCTGGTCACCTTAACTATGAGAGATAAACCGTTTGCGTAGACTGTGTAGACTAACACGTTAGGGCCGCATTTCATGCGCTGTTCGCTTTTCATTCGTAGGAGATAACAACAAACAGCGTGCCTAATTTAAATAACGTTTTTAACACATTAAACAAGCGAAATATAATGAGATATTTTCAGGAATGATAGACAAGAAGTTGTAAAATAATAATTTAATGAAAACCCAATTTCACCAACATTTTGACTTTCGACCTATTTTCACGTTTTCCTGGAAAAGTGCCAGCGCGACATCCGACGGGATCACATCACAAATGAGTCCAGTCTGGTGTGCTGCTGCTTGGAGAAGAAAACCTTCAGCCACTCAGCCCTTTGTGGAATGAGTTTGACATGCCTGCTCGAGAAGCAGGTGGTCCACGTGAGTCCATGTCGAGTTTCTCGGCCTGTGGAGGAAGAAGAGCTGTTGTCTTGTCTTTGTGATGGTGTCGTCGGGGTGCGACCGGGTCAGGTTCTCGCTGATGTGGACAAAAGGAACCTGAAGCGGCTGACTCTCCACTGTAGTCCCACTGATGGTGATGGGACGTCTCCCTGTCACTTCCTGTAGTCTGCAATCAGCTCTTTGTTTGGCTGTTGTCCTGGAAACGAGACGTCTGGGCTCTGACCTCCCCTCTGTGCAGTCTCATGATGTCTCTGATGATGGTGTTGGAGCTGTGGGAGGTGGTCATGAGTGACCAGGATGTCCAGCAGAGTCAGGGTGGAGGGTGTGATGCTGCCTGGGGTCTGCCCAACAGGAAGTTCAGGATTCGGTCACATAGGGCCTCTGGGTCTCTCTCGGGGGACGCAGTGGTCCTGCACGCCGCACTGAGTCCATGGACTGCACCCTCACACGTGTTCCTGTGGTTCAGGTGGGAGGCGGCCGGCGGAGGGCGAGGGTGGCGGCATCGTCTGTTGATCCGTGTACAAACTGAGGCTCGAAGCTCTTTGTGGTGGTGGAGGTGAGCGCGGCTGTAGCTGTTTAGGTTGGGAGCATCTGTCTTCTTTGGAAACGGGGACAATGGTGGACGGGACTGGAGCAGCGACAGATCAAACCGTCAGTGACGACGACGCAGCGGATCTGCTCCGCTGGCGACGCCTTCAGGTCCAGGTGCCTGACGTGGATCAATCCTCTGATTCAGGACTCTAGTTTTAAAAATCAGTGACGGGTCACATCTCACCGTCCAGCCGAGGGGACAAACTTTAAAAGCAGGGAAGCCTGAACAAACGTGCTGACAAGATGCCGCTGAGGAACACACAGTATGTGTGTATAAATACACAGTGATACGCACACACATACACACGCCGTGCACAGCTTGCAGTACTGAGTGTTGGTTTCGTCCGTTGAGTCTGTGACTTACTTTTCGTAGAGGAACTCGTCGTCGGTGCAGAAGTAGTGAGTGTTGGCGGTGCTTTTGGGTTTACTGCGTAACGTGGCGAAGTACAGACGTTCTGTCAGACACAGAGACAGACAGGGTTTAAAACACTGATAAAAACTGATCCCAGCTCAGTCTAACTCTCTGCACCTGAACCCAATGAAGACCTGCCGTCAGCTGACTCTGTTTCTACATGAACCTTTGCTTTTGTTTTCTTGTCTTTGTGTTTTGATTTCATTTGATTCCAACTGATTCTAAGAAATGAACAATCTATAAATACTACAGATATTTAAGTCAGTGTAGAAATACCCGTTAGTGATACACACACACTGTGTGTGTTCACAGGTCATTCTGGATATACTCCTCATGGTTAATGACTGATGTCACTGCTGACAAGCAGAGTCAGTGTTTGAGCTCGAGAACATTTGAACATGGACAGAATGAAGAAACTTTTCTGCACCTGAAAAACAAAAAAAGGTGCCATTTGAATCATTTAGATCAGAGCAGTAAAAAAAGGTCTAACAGAAACAGAATCTGATCCAACAGAAAGTTTTTATCTCCTTAATCGTCGCAGCATCCTGACCACCAGCTGGACATCAGGAGGACGAGGTCCGTCCAGCCTGCGAAGAACAGCAGCCGACAGTAACACAGCAGCAGCCTGCAGCCGTCGCTCAGCAGACCTGCTCCTCAAAACTGATCCACTGTCTGTGATCAGAGTCGTGAATCTGCTCACTAAGCTGGATCCTTAAACTGGATCCTTAAACTGGTCCATCACTGCAGCCTAACTGTGATCAGCTTTGTAAAGTTTCCCAAACTTTTCTTAAGTTTCCTTTAATAAACTCTTTGTAAAGTTTCCTTTAATTAACTTAAATAAACTCTTTTTTTAAGTTTCCTTTAATAAACTTAAACTTTCTTAAGTTTCCTTTAATAAACTTAAACTTTCTTGGGTTTCCTTTAATAAACTTAAACTCTTTTGTTACGTTTCCTTTAATAAACTTCAATAAACTCTTTTTTTTTTTTTTTTAAGTTTCCTTTAATAAACTTAAACTTTCTTGGGTTTCCTTTAACAAACTTAGCTCCTTCTTAGGTCACCTTTAATACACTTAACCTCTTTCTTAAGTCACTTTTAATAAACTTAAACTCTTTCTTAAGTCACCCTTATCAAACTTAAGTCTTTCGTAAGGTACCTTTGATAAACTGCGCGGCTCCCAGCAGCTCGGAGTCCTCCGTCATCCTGAACAGGGCAGACAGGATCGGGGAGTGCCGGACTCCCTCCACCGTCATGGATCCGTCTAATTCCTGGCCTCTCTCACCTCTACCAGCTAGCTTCACAAACTTTTGATTGCTAACAGCTCGGTTAGCCGTTAGCAGGCTAGCAGTGGAGCTAGCTGGCGGGTGACCGGAGTGTGTTAAAAAGTTTAAAACTTTCTCCTCAGTTTCCCATCAGTCTCTGCGCTTGATCTTCGCTCACGGAGGAGGCTTTTCTACCGTTTCCGTTGTTTGCTGAACGGTAAACATTCCCGGATTAGCATGTTAGCATGTTTGCGTCGCGACTGCTTGACGGCGGTTCGACAGTCTGAAACTCTGATTTACCAAATCCGTCCTTAAGACACGTTACCATAGCAATGAGAGCCGCTCCCATAGCAGCCACAGCCAATCACCCAACGGAACAGTCTGTGCTGCCTTCATGGTCCACTGGGAAACAAATACATGAGGCGTTCATGTACCAAGAGGAACAAAAAGGTTTTCTGAAGCGCGGAACCAAATCGAGTACATTTACTCTGCGTGTACTCCAAAGTTCACGTTCCTACCAAAGATGTCTTCGGAATCTGTAGAAATTTATGTAAACTGTGTCCTCAATGACACGTCTTATACTGAACCTGCAGACATGTTCTGTTTTAACCACGTTAGATCTTAGTTGGTTGCTGGTTATCATCTGATGAAAAACATCTTCTTTGTGACTTTGCGGACTCAAACGTCATTATAAAATAAGAATCAAGTGAATCGCTGCTGGACGTCATTATTTCAGCTCTTTTACTGGATGAACATGTTTCATATTCATGTGATCAAACTCTTCTTTATTTCCAATAAGTTTCTCTCAGGGTGTCGATTTCATATCGAAGATGAAAGAAGAACAAAGCTGATTGTTGGTATTTCAGATTTTCGTTTTTTCATGCGTCTCGTACGTCACGTATGAATCAGTATATATTATATTGTAATTATATTTCCATTTGTTTTTGCTCTGTTCCTGTATTTCTTCTCTGCAATAAACTCTCATTTCACAAACTTCAATTGTTTATTTAGTTGTTTTTTCTCTTTGATTTCATGAACTAACGTTTTGTGCACTTCGTAGTAAATTCTCCTTCCTCTCAGGCTGAACATTGTCTCATCACTCACAGCAGGCTGGTAAATAAATGAAATAACTCCACCTGTTCTCAGGTGTGCTGAAGCAAATATGACATTAAGAACAAGAACAAGATGATTCACTGGACTTTTATTTTGTCTCACACGACATCAGCTCTGGAGGCTTCTTGAAACGAGACGACTTGTGTTGGAAACAGGTGAAATAATCTCACCTGATCTGTGGTTCTGGTGTATCAGACAGTCCTTTCTGCCTGAATCTCACCTGCAATCAGAGAGATCCACACACGGTTTGGAGCTGGTCCCGGTCCAGATCCTTGTCCTGGTCCTGGTTGGAGGATCCGGGGGCTGTCCTGGTGCGTCCTCCAGGCCCCGGCATCAGCCATGCTGTAGGACAGCGAGCAGACTGTAGGGACGCAGCTGGGCTGAGCTGAAGAGGTGTCAGGTGACGCGGATCAGGTTACTCCTGGTTCCAGAGAGGACAGAGGTGTGAGTTTCCAGCCTCCTCACATTTCAACACACAGTTGGGTCTGAGCTGGACTTCCTGCTGTACACACTGTACATCAGCTCACCTGCTGCAGGTGAGTTAAAGAGGTTAGAGGGACAAATAACATGACACCATGCTGATGACATCACGGAAACCAGACAGGGACCACAGGAAGCCCAGGTCCACCAGGGAAAGTCCAAAACAGATCACCTGTCTCAAACAGGTCACCTGTCTTCATCCTGTAGAGACAGACATGCCCTGTCTCACTGCAGCCTCTACGAAAAAGAACCAAAAGCTACAATTCCCAGAAGTCAACATTCTCACAGCAAACCAACTTCAGTATTTACTGGAGAAAACCTCCAACAGGACCGACGAAAAGTCCAAAGTATGAGTCAGTATCTCAACATCTGGATCCAAAGTCAGAATCTAGATTTATGGTTGGCTGTGGTTGGGTTGTGGTGGGGTTGTGGTGGGGTTGTGGTGGCTGTGGTGGTTGTGGTGGCTGTGGTGGCTGTGGTGGCTGTGGTGGCTGTGGTTGGGTTGTGGTGGTTGTGGTGGCTGTGGTGGCTGTGATTGGGTTGTGGTGGTTGTGGTGGCTGTGGTGGCTGTGATTGGGTTGTGGTGGTTGTGGTGGCTGTGGTTGGGTTGTGGTGGCTGTGGTGGCTGTGATTGGGTTGTGGTGGTTGTGGTGGCTGTGGTTGGGTTGTGGTGGTTGTGGTGGCTGTGGTGGCTGTGGTTGGGTTGTGGTGGTTGTGGTGGCTGTGATTGGGTTGTGGTGGTTGTGGTGGCTGTGGTGGCTGTGGTTGGGTTGTGGTGGCTGTGGTGGCTGTGATTGGGTTGTGGTGGTTGTGGTGGCTGTGGTGGCTGTGGTGGCTGTGATTGGGTTGTGGTGGTTGTGGTGGCTGTGGTGGCTGTGGTTGGGTTGTGGTGGTTGTGGTGGGGTTGTGGTTGTTGGGATCTGAAGGTGGAGGTCATCTGACTGACTTTTATAATAACTCCTTGTCATTTACTGGTTGATTCCATTTTAATAATCTAAAGCTGTAAAATAAAGGTACTATAGTAGAAATACTTCAAGGATCTTAACTTTTTCTCTTCCACTTAATAAACTTTCACCTTCCTGCAAACCACAAACTCACCTGTCAGGTGAGTCCTGCAGGCGTTCTCAGCTCCTCCTCCACCTGACGGGCGGTATGAAGCACAGTTCATTGCAGCCAGGAGCTGCTTACCTGTTTAAAGGCCTAAAGGGTCAAACTTCTGCATCTTCTGCACATTTAACACCTGACAGAGTTTTCTATCCATTCCTTTTCTTTTATTTTGAAAAAAGGTCTTTTCACGCCATTTTATCCTCCACCTGCTCCACCTGTGCAAAGACTGAAGGACTCAGAGACGGACAGAAGACTCAGACTGAACAAAGGAAACTGTTTTATTTCTTTCTTTATTAAAGAATCACCCTGAGAGAAGCTAGAGTGTCGGCCATGACAGAGCAGCTGGGGGGGGGGTTGTCCAGTGTGTGTGTGTCTCACACTCTGTCTGTCTAATGTGTGTGTGTGTGTGTGTGTGTGTTCAGTGTGTGTCTACAGGTTGGTGTTAGTTGCTCCTGATCCTTCACATTCGATGACGTAGTTCACGTTGCTGCTCAGCTCGTCTTCACACTTTGTTATCGTGAACTTTGCCTGAAAACAGAAAAAAATCATACATGAACTTTAATAACCTGAGTGGACAACAAGCACGCACGCGCTCACGTACACACACGCACGCACGCACGCGCTCACGTACACACACGCACGCACACACACTGATTAAAGCTGCTCAGAGTTGAAGCAGCAGAAACATCTCAACATTCACTGATGGAAGGAGGTCTTCATCAGGCCTTCATGGTCCAACCACTGCAGAGAAACCACGACAGAGGCAGACCAGCGAGAACAAGAGACCTGCTCCAACCAAGAACCACAATGACCGGACCTTAGACCAGAAGAGACCTGGTCTCTGGTCTCTAGAGTTTGACGGTGGGGGGTCCGAGCAGCTTGTCTACCACAGGACAGTCCAGCTGGTCCGTTCCCAGAACACGCCACCAGACTGTGAGGACCGTTTGTCCCATACGGACAGCTCTCCACCGTCACCTGACCTGAACCCAGCTGAGACGGTCTGAGATGAGTTGGAGCTCAGAGTGAAGGAGCAGCAAGGAGCAGCTGAGAGAACGAGCTGTTCTCCGTTCACTCCGTCACCCCCTCCCCCGCGCCGTGGCTCACCTGAGTCAGCTGCTCTGCGATGTGAATGGCCGTCTGCGTGTGCAGCGTCACGGCGCCGGTTCGAATACGAGACGTTCCCTTCGCCAACGCCATGAAGATGATGAGCTGAGGAGGAAGAAGACACGCTCGTCACACACTCCACAACACGTCAACAACAATCATCAGACGTGTTTCCAGCAGCTCAGCGGGTGTGGGTGCACGTGGGTGGGTGCGTGTGTGCGTCTCACCTGGTCCTGCAGGAACTCGTCCACACAACCGTTGTGTCGAATGTTTCTCAGCAACATCTCAGCAGCTTCAATACCTATTTTATCAGCATACACACCTGAAACACACACACACACACACACAGTCTGAAGGCTGCACTCTGATTGGTTCTCGGTGCTGTCAGTCTCAGGTGTGCCTGTTGTTGGATTCAGCTCTGTGATTGGTCGGTCGATAAGTGAGTATCTGTGCCGCTCACCTTTCTTCCCCAAAGCCGAACCAGCAAACACACAACCCGTCGACGACTCAGCGATGATTCTGAAACACAGAGAGGACACGGACCAATCAGAGAGCCGCGGCCGCTTCCATGAGGGCAGCAGTGATGTCAGCGGGTGGGCGGGGCTTACATGATGCCGTTGCCGTTGCCGCACGCCTTTTCTTTCTCCTGCAGCGGCTGGATGTTGATGTACAGCTCTTTGATTTCCTTCCTGATGGTGCGAACAGCAGCCGCCGACATGTCTTTAGCCAGCTGGACACAAACAACACGATCAATACGACGCGCCGATCGGAGGCGTCTTTAATCGGCCGAGGCTGCGGAAATGTCTTCAGAGCGTCTGAAGGACGACACTGAACACACTGCCTGACTGCTTTACATCAGCCAATGAGAGCCCAGAGACACTGTGACACACCGGTGAGGCTCCAATCATCACAGAGAGGCAAGAAGCACAGAAATAAATGTCAAGTTAATAAATAATAATCAACAAGAAAATTCATATATGTCGCCACAAGCACGTTCAATCCCACTTTCAAAATAAAAGCCCCAGAGGAACCCTCCACGTCAGCCACATGAAAACGATGTGCGGCGTCCCCTTTTGGCCAAGAGCTTTACCAACTAACTTCAACATAAATATCTTCGGGTTTGGTGACGATTGGACACACTCATTGATTTTTGGCACCCAGACCACGCCCTCGTTCAGCAAGCCGTCAGCTGATTGGTCAGATTCTGAACATTTTTCAGCAGCTTCGTTAAAAACATCTGTTTGGACAAACTTCCACTGATTCACGAGGATGTGTGGACGTTCAGCAGTTTGATCCTGCGAGCTTTACAATGATTGGACAAACGCTTTCTGCCCCAGTGATCGTTTACAGCGCCCCCCAGTGGCCGATCTGAGCGAAGCCTTCGGGGTTGTGATGATTCACCTGCCGGGTGTCGACGGCGGTCACGCCGTTTGGTTTGGCGGACGTTAACAGTCCTAGAGGCCGCCTCGCTGAGCACACTCAGCCGGACGCATTGCAGCGCTGCCATTGGCCAATGGAGTTCACGTCATCCCCACTCATTACGAACGTATAAAATGAACACAGAAACAAATAAACCCTTTTTATTTGCTGCCTGTTCACTCACGTGTTCTGTTTGGAGGAAACTTTTGTCTCGTGTCTTTTTGTCTTAAATCAGCTTCGTCTGAGTTCGTCGTCTCTGAAGCTTTTCATCACTCGTATCTCTCACGTCTGCAGACTTGTTATGACACCACTTCCTGTCTGTGTGAATGTGACGTGTGCTGCAGAGTAACTTTACTTTGAAGGGCAGGACTCCGGCGACGAACGCTCGGCCGTAGATCTTCGTGATGTTTCCTCTCTCCGTCATGGTGACGGGCTGCAGCTCTTTGACTGGGTTCACCGTCACCGCCACCTCCCCGCCACCTTTAGGGTAGTAACCCCTGACACACACACACACACACACACACAGAGACAGTCAGTCAGTCAGCCAGTCAGTTGGACGGACGGACGGACAGACACACACACACACACACACACACACACACACACAGACAGTCAGTCAGTCAGTCAGTCAGTCAGTCAGACACACACACAGTCAGTCAGTCAGTCGGACGGACAGACGGACAGACACACACACACACACACACACACACACAGTTGTGCTGGACATTAACAGGAAACTGACCTCATTCTGATGTCACAGTCAAAATGGACTCCAAACTTCTCCACGATCGGTTTAAACACCTGAAGAAGAAATAATCACAGTGTGTACTCAGAGTATACACAATGTATTTTCAGTGTGCACTTTCCGTGTACTCAGCGTATTTTCTGCGTGTACTCTGTGTCAGACCTTGACTGTGTAGTCGATCTGAGGAGCCATCTCGGCGTTGGTTCCTCCCTTCAGGCAGAGCTGTGAGGAGGCGTCAGAGAACAGAGCGCAGGGCAGAGCAGCCTGCAGCAGCAGACACACACTCCTGACACACACACACACACACACAGAATATATATCAATACATCACATACATCAATGTATCAACACACGGCTGTCGTGACCGGACAGATAGTCAATAGGCTGGAGGGCGGTGGACTCGGTCGGTCTCACCCTGCCGTCTGTGTGTCTGCCGTGTGGTTTCCAGACCGGATCTTTCCTGGACTCAGACTGACGTCGGTGGAGCCGATGGTGGCCCCCTGCAGGCTGCCAGAGCACAGATCTGAGACCAGCTGCAGGCCACTCAGGTGCTGCGGTCTGAACACACACACACACACACACACACACACACACACACACACACACACACACACAATACAAACAAGAAAATGACATCAAACAGTGAACTTTTGATTCTGTTTTCACCAAACTCCATCAGTTGTTTCCTGTTATTACTAAAATCCACTGAACTCTGATTTCCTGGATTTTTTCATTGTTTCAGGTCTCACCTCCATGAAACCACGTCCACTCGTGTTATGAACGAAGTCTTAGAGAGAAAACCTGAGAAACACAGGTTCTGAATATTTGGGCAGAGTAACATATCAGACAAATATGACTGATGTTTTTTTCCATCCTCAGAGTTTTCTGGTAAATGAGGCGCATTCATTGAAAGAACAGGACGGATCACAGCCGCTTGGTGGCGCTGCTTGTACACTGCGGCACAGCAGCCTGAAGTTTAATATTAAAGTTTCGTACAAGTACAAAACGCTGCATGAAGAGGACGGTTGTCGAATTTAAAAAGGTCTCCAGATGATTGGTTGAATTCAATTTGGTACATTTGTCGATGAGTTAGAAACTCTTAATTAACCAAACTTATGAATGGAGTCTGGTCGGCGTCTTCTTTCTCTATAGAAGCTACACTGTTCGATCCAAAGTTTCCCAACAGCAGTATCCAAAGGAAACCAGGAGGCTTTCAGCTAACATGGAAAATACACGAATTCGGTGAAGTTACAGATAAATATAAATATATATTGCTTTAATGACACAAACATTACCATTAACGGTGCAGGCGTCTTGTTTTTATTGTTAGTGTCTGCTAAGTAAGTTAGCCGACGACTCAATTTCAATGAATAGGCTAACGTTAGCCGGCTAGCCACTGAGCTGCTAACTCACCTGAGACCCGGTGTGCTTCTGCCGGCTCGGATTTTAGTGATTTTGATTGAGGACCCCGTGATGCAGCTGAGCGCCGCGGAGACTCTCAGGATCTGTCCGCCCTGCAGAGAACGGATACCGGGGTAGCAGAACAGACATCAGTCGGCTCAGCACCGGCTCGCCGCAGTTAGCCTTCTGTTAGCATGTTAGCAGCGCGGTACGTACAACAGCAACTCTCATTTGTCCTTTGAATAAAGTGTGAGTACTCACTCCCTCCATCACGCTGCCGTCTATCTCCACCGCCGTGGACTCCATCGTCATGTGAGACTGAAAACTTGAACTTTTACACAGAAACGTTCCCGCTGGACCACAGCCTCCGGCACTTCTCTTCTACTGTTTATAACTCCTCTTCGTCGGGAACTTCTCTGTGCCAAGGTACACGGAGTAACTACAGCCACTTCCGAAGGCTGTCAAAATAAGATGTCGTTATTGTTTTGGTGCTTTGCTGGATGCTCAAAGAATGACCTGTTAAATATGAATTTCTTATCCTCGCCAAATCGTTTATTGATAACTATAAAGCTCATAAAGCCAAAAAGAAGCATGTTGAGTTGTTTCTATAATAACTTTTACAACGTAATGCTTAATCAGTTTATCCATTCAAGTAACATACTCTTTTATGTATTACTTATTTTGGAAGTGTATTATGTACAATTGTTTGTGTATGTATGTATGTGTATGCACATCCGCGTCAATAAAGATTTGCTCAAGATGGATCGTTGATAGGCCATTTCCGGTGCTCCTCAGGTGTTTTCACAGAACTTGATGCATCCGGTGGTTCCGCGTTGTCGCCTCCATCAGGCTGCGTGAAGAACAACACCACACTGAGAAGATGCTGCACGATGGTCCTTGCAGAGTCACGGTGCGTGTGCGTGTGCGTGTGTGTGTGTGTGTGTGTGTGTGTGTGTGTGTGTGTGTGTGTCCGTATGTATATTCAATTTATATTAAAAGCCAGGGATGTTTTTTTACTTGGATTGGACAGAAAAAAATGCTAAAGTTAGAAATGATTTCATGCAGCGAAGCGAGGATGAAATCGTCTGAATTTTATTTTTAGACCGAAGATAAAAGTGTGGCTCTCGCGTAATATTTGAAGTGCTTTTTAAATATCACATTAAGTTTTAAGAATAATATGAAGTGAATTCGTTTTAAAAGGAACTCAATCTAATGAACAAGACGTTTCTGTACTTCGCCTGCTGACCGCTTGGTGGCAGCGTGATGCAGATCCTGCGTCCAGTCTGCTGGAAGTAAAGGAGAAGAAGACGCTGAATGATGATTGGCTGCTGGAGGGGCGTGCAGATGTGACGTCACCAGCGGCAGCAGAGAGGAAAGATGGCGGCGGTGACCAGAGGCTCCTTCACTGTGTTCAGACGGCTGGTGAGAAATGGAAAATTTGAATGTTCCTGCTTTCTGTCCGTTTGTTTATGCTGCTAACGTGGAGCTAAGTCTGACGTCATCCCTCCGTCTCTCGACCAGCTCGATGGCTTAGCCTGTTAGCTGCTGGATTCTAACTTCTACTGCCATGCCAGTTCTGATGCTAATGCTAACAGCATGAAGTAAAGTCAGAGCGAACAGCCGACTGCTACTTGTCTGACAGCCGCTGAGTGTTACCTGTTCGCTGCTGAACGAACCGGTCGTAACTGTTGACTGGTGTGTTAGCATAAAGTTTCAGCTAGCTTCTCTTAGCAAATGCTACAGGTGAACCAGCTGCTGGGTCACGTTCAGCTGAGGGAGTTAGGCTGCTAACAGCTAACAGAGGGTGCAGTAGATTTACAGTGATTTACAGTGAACCTCTGCAGTGTTTACAGTGATCATGGTGGATCAGTATCAGGACTGCCGCGGGCATTCAGGCAGTATTCAGTTCTCTGACTTCAGTCAAGGTAGAAATACCACAATCTGAAAACACTGTTGGAAGTAAAAATCACAGGTGAAGCAGACGTTGAGTTTTTCCCTGTGAGACCTGCTGAGGTCATGATGCTGATCACTGTGGACTGAGTCTAGACTGACATTAGCAGACTCATTCTGCTGCTGACATGATGAGCGTCCATGTGGACTCGACCTATCTGCACTGTGCGCTGTAGAACCGCACAGTGATCTTTCTAGAACCGCTCAGGTGATTTTTGTAGAACCGCTCAGGTGATCTTTGTAGAACCGCTCAGGTGATCTTTGTACCTGTTGTCTTTGTTCCAGCTCAGTCAGCAGTACCGCCGTCGATGTTTCCGGCTGCAGAACTTCAGATCTGACAGAACGCTGCAGCCGCTCACCTTCAGATGTGACAAAAACCTCCAGATGTTCAGCAGCAGGACGCTCCATACCGCTGTCGGTAAGTCCAGACCAGCAGGAACCAGTCCTCTTGATGGTCTTGTTTCAGGGTTCAGTTCGCAGTTTTTCTTAGATGCTTTAATGCTTTTTAAAGAGTTTTACTCTGAAGAGTCTGAACCTCCAGTTCAGAGTCCGTGAATAACACGTCAGAAGAGTTCAGATCCGGTTAGTCCAGTTTCAGGAATCCAGGAACCAGATGTGGGGCCGCTTCAGACAACATGAACGGACCTGATGACGACAACAACACTATCGACCTTAGAACAGACTATCAAAGAACAGGATGTTCCAGAGAAGTCAGAGCAGTTTTCCTCCCCCTCTCTCTCCCCCTCTTGCTCCCTCCCTCCCTCACCCTCTCTCTCTGTCTCTCTCTCTCAAACCGATTAATCAACGATCAGAGTAGTTGTCACCTGATTCATGAATCGTCTTCTTTAAATTTTCAATGTTCCTGCTGAGAAAATGAGCTTCAGTCATAAAACACCAAATGCTAACGAGTTACAGTGAGCCGTTACAGGTTCAGGGTTTCCTACACTTTCAGACAGTCCAGATCTCAGGTCTGATTACACAGTTCAGCCAAGTCCGTCAGGCCGCTCTGCGTCCAGGTGTCCACAGGAAGTGGTGGTGGTGATGTCGTTGTGTCTTTACCTGCAGCGAGTCGAGGACCAGTCGTCCAGTTCAAGCTGTCAGACATCGGAGAGGGAATCATGGAGGTGACGGTGAAGGAGTGGTACGTACTGAGACCACCAGACCTACAGAGACCATGTGGACACTGAGACCGCCAGGCCTACAGAGACCATGTCGACCCTGAGACCACCAGACCTACAGAGACCATGTCGACACAAAGACCACAAACGTACTGACTGAGACTCACAAAAACCACTACCATGACACGGCAAACAGCACAAAGCCATAGAAACCACAGTAACTACCCCGGGACCAGAGACATTACCTGAGTGCTGTCAAACCACGGACACCGTTCCCAGTCTGTGGTGTTTTCTCTTTGCCCACTGAAGACCTGGTTTTGTCTCACAGGTACGTGAAGGAGGGTGATAAGGTGTCTCAGTTCGACAGTATCTGTGAGGTTCAGAGCGACAAGGCGTCGGTCACCATCACCAGCCGCTACGATGGAGTCATCAAAAAGCTCTACTACGATGTGGACGCCACTGCCTTAGTGGGCAAACCGCTGGTCGACATCGAGACAGAGTCCAGTTCAGGTGAGACACAGTGTCAACTTCAGGAACCAGGTTTTCACTGTTGCCCGTTGTTCTGCTTCAACTAAAACCCGACTGTTGTTGTTCAGAGGTGATCCAGGAGGAGGACGTGGTGGAGACGCCGGCTATGGCTCGAGAAGAACACACCCACCAGGAGATCAAAGGTCACAAGACCCAGGCCACGCCCGCTGTCAGACGCCTCGCCATGGAGAACAACGTAAGTCTGTCCCACTTTGTCCAGTGTTCCCAGTCTGCCTCAGTCTGTGTCACTGGTTTACCCGTGTCCCCAGTCCGTTACAGTGGTCCCAGTTTGTCCCCCAGTGTAATTGTTCTGGTCTCACTCACAGATTAAGCTTAGTGAGGTTGTGGGGACAGGGAAAGACGGACGGATCCTGAAGGAGGACATCTTGAACTACCTGGCAAAGCAGACGGGAGCCATCCTACCTCCGACCCTTTTCCAGGAGATCCAGCCTCCGCCTCCAGCCCCTGCTGCTGCTGCCAGGCCTGTGAGCACTCCGGCAGCCATCAAACCTCCACCCACAACACCCAGACCTGTGTTCACCGGCAAGGACGTCACCGAGCCCCTCAAAGGTCAGAGTCGGTTTTCTAAGAAGCATTAAAACGTAAAGATGGTTGTCCGTAGTTTACCGCCTCCGCTGTTTGTCGGGTCAGTTTCTAATGAGTCAAATCATCTCTTTCATGGGCAAGAAGAAGAAGCACCGTTTACTGTGGACTAATAAAAACAGGTCTGTATGAAGACCATCAGTACAGACCTGTAGCTGAAATCAGACTCACGTTTGAGGAGCTGTTGCATCTTTGTTGTCTGGTGTCATATCGGTTCTTAGAGGCCTGTAAGTTGGCGGTAGCATGTTAGCATCCATCAGATTAGCAACATTATTTACTTCCTCCATTTTCAAACAGAGGTCAGATTTGACAGTGAGATGCTAAACAAATTTGAAGGAAGAAACAACAAGGAGGGGATTTAAAGGAGGAGCAGCCGGCTGACGGACAGGAGCTCCTTCTGTCCACAGCTGATGTGAAAGTCCACACATAGTTGGTTTCATGAAACAGGCCTCTGGTCTCAACAGTCCAGGTTCTCTCAGCACTTCTTCACTTCTGAGTCGATGTGTACTGGTGGTTTTCTTTGTGTCCAGGTTTCCATAAAGCAATGGTGAAG
The DNA here is from genome assembly GCF_051107435.1 of Chaetodon auriga. Classification (NCBI taxonomy): domain Eukaryota; kingdom Metazoa; phylum Chordata; class Actinopteri; order Chaetodontiformes; family Chaetodontidae; genus Chaetodon; species Chaetodon auriga. The sequence goes on from NC_135076.1 coordinate 30,307,637, forward strand.
ACGATGAATGCAGCTCTGAAGATTCCTCACTTTGGTTACTGTGATGAAGTCGACCTGAGTCGTCTGGTGTCTCTGAGAGCTGAACTCAAGTCCACCACTGAGGGTCGAGGCGTCAGACTGAGCTACATGCCGTTCTTCATCAAGGTGTTACTGCAGACGAGATGATGAAAACCCTCCTGTTTGCTTGATGCTGATTGGCTAACTGTTTAGTGTCGATGTTAATGCTGTGCTCTCATTGGTCCAGGCCGCCTCCCTCGGCCTCCTGCACTTTCCGATCCTCAATGCCTCGGTGGACGAAGGCTGCCAGAACATCACGTACAAGGTGACCGGTCTGACCTTCTCCAGTTCATCAAGTTGGATTTTTCTGTTGGACTCATCTTCTCTTACATTTATTTTCGTTGTTTCAAAGAGGAAACGGACATGATCTCATTTCATGTCCGTGAAGTATTCACATGCATGTTGCTGCACTGTAGAACGTACCAGCACATACGATATTGATTGATTGCACTATTGGAGGCCTGTTTCCTCTTTTAAAAGAACATGAAGGACTCGGGTTGTCTTCTGCTTAACGCGGACATTAGTAATAACGAATATTCAGTGAAGTTCAGATAAATTTACTGTTGCAAAATAGATTTTTGTGTTTTGTTGATGGGTCGTTCTCTGTGCTTCAGGCGTCTCATAACATCGGCCTGGCGATGGACACCAGTCAGGGTCTGCTGGTTCCTAATGTGAAGAACGTTCAGCTGCTCAGTGTGTTTGAGGTCGCTCAGGAGTTAAACCGTCTACAGGCGCTCGGAGCCGCCGGTCAGCTGGGAACCGCCGATCTCAGCGGAGGAACGTTCACCCTGTCCAACATCGGATCGGTGAGTCCGACAAGAACAAGAACGCTGCAGCTGAAGCTGGAGTCTGAGCCTGCTGCTGCAGGTCTGGACCAACATTAATGTGTTTGCTGTGTTTGATCTACACCAGATCGGAGGGACGTACGCTAAGCCCGTCATTCTTCCCCCTGAAGTCGCCATCGGAGCTCTGGGAAAAATCCAGGTGGGTTCCAAACTTTTCCAGGCACCTGGAGCATCAGGATTATCTGACTGTTATAAAGCCACAACATGTCTGGTACAGATCCTGTAAAGTCACTGTAGTTACAGACAGGAGCAGAATAACTGAGGAGCTCAGTGAAGGTTCAGTACCCTCCTCCTCCTCCTCCTCCTCCTCCTCCTCCTCCTCCTCCTCCTCCTCCTCCTTCTCCTTCATCCTGCCTGGATGGACCTTCAGGACGATATTTGGTTTTGTTTGGTGTCATGTTCATTTACCTTCTGTTCAACCTTGGGTTTGAGGTTAGAAGCAGATTCCCAGAAACATTTTAATGAGAGTAAAATTTAAGATTCACAGAACAGAATAAATCGGATTCAGATCGGCTCGGGTCACCTTGTGATTTGTCGCAAATCCAAAGCCTGACAGGTTTCTCACATCGGCTGTGAAAGTCATCCTGACCTCTTCCATCCTGTGTTTCATTGACCGTCAGATTCTCCCTCGGTTCGACGCCGGCGGTCAGGTGGTCCGAGCTCACATCATGAACGTCAGCTGGTCGGCGGATCATCGCATCATCGACGGGGCCACCATGTGTCGCTTCTCCAACCTGTGGAAGGAGTACCTGGAGAACCCGGCCAGCATGGTGCTGGACCTCAAATAAACAGAGAGAGGAGCATTTCCCATCAGCCCCGGAGAGGACGGAGACGCCACGCTAACAGACCTTCCCTCCCCCCGCCACCTCGCTTCCTCTGTTCGAGGCCTTCCTGTTCACTCGCTGTCATTTCCTTGTTGCCTTTGAGCGAGATGTCGGGAGGAGGGGGTCAGCCTGTCAATCATGTTGTTTCCATGCCGACCAATAACGCACGCAGAGCGGAGGTGGGAGACGCTGAACCAGGATTCAGCTCCTCACTCCTCTGGACATCATCTGGTTTTCAAACTGCAGATTTCAGCACATCAACAGGATCAAACTGAAAGTTTGACGTTAATGTTTTTAAAATTCATTTCAAATCGTTGATGATGACGATGGATTCTTCCTCTCAGATACAGGAGCAGCCTGCGACCCGCTTAACGTTGAGTTAACTGTTCAGTCTGAAATGAGTCCGATTCTCTAAGGAAGCGATCTGGGTGATGGACTCCACATGCTGGTCTGGACTCAAGCTCTCAGTCCAGATCTCCAGACGTTCTGGTCAGGCTCGCTCACATTTAGAAAACATGTCAGATTGACATATTTAAGCCAAAAGTGAATCGGCCGCACGTTCAGGTTATTGGCTGGAGCTGAATAATAATTAATATTGATAAAAAAAGTTGTGGCGGCCCAGAAACATGTCTGTCAACATCATCATCAAGTGTTGAGTCTGGCCTTTAAAATTTGGGTTTGAGGCTCAGACTCCTGCTGCTGGTAAGCTGCCATCAGATCGATCTGATCGATCAGATCGATCACATCGATCTGATCTGACATTCATGCACATCATGGTGTTTGTCAGGTGAAAGGAAGTGATCCGACCGGGTCATGTGACCCCCGACAGCCAGAATTGTGATGGCGTGGTTTTATTCGTCGTCCTGAGAGCTTAAAACAGCAGCTGGAGGTCTGAAGAGTTCCACTGTCAGATCGATCGATCAGTCATGGAAAGCGTGATTGATCGATCCTGATTCTCTGATCTGGTTTGTGTGCTGACATGTTTGTTTGAGGCCTCGTTCACACCAGGAATCAGCAGAACAACAGTGAAGACCTGAATCCAGTAAACGTCTGTTCCCTCTGGTTCTGAAGAACGTCAGATTTCTGCTGGATCGTTTTCCTGAAGATCGATAATCAGTAATCAATAATCATATAAACCTGCAGAGACGTCACAGGTAGACTGTGTGTAGAGGGTCACAGCCTGTCCCTCTGTGGACCAGATCATATTTAACAGCTGTCGACTGGTGGTCCCTTCTGGATGTGGATCTGGATCTGGATCCGCGCCCAGTACCAGGTGACAACCTTCATGATAGAAATTCCAGCTGAAAAACATCCAGTCAAACTGAAGCAACAGGGTTCAGGTGAAGTCTGCTTCCTGCTGGTGTGAAGGAGGTCTACTGTAGACCTGATCCTCATGGTCTTCACTTTTCATTTCCTCTTTTCATTCGGGGGACGACCTGCTGTGACTTGTCACATATCTGCTGAAGGAAGCAGCTGGTTCTCCTCAGAACCGGCTGCGGTGATGTTCCTACAGACGGTTACTCCCACAGAACCTGTTTAGAACCTGCTGATCTGTAGGTCAGACTGGTCCAGGATCAGGTCTTTGTCCTGCCATGATGTGTTCAGGCGATGGCGATGGGCAGCCGGAGGTTTCGGGTAGTTCTGCTGGGCTTCTGGGGCGTGCTGGGGGCTGCTGGGTAACGACCACATGGTGCTGGTTGGATGTTACATGACTGTTTGTCTCACGCGTTTAAACAACTTTTCCTGCTTTGTGTTTTTGTTTTAGCGGTTTTGTATTTTGGGGACACGTAGACGAGTTTATTGAGACAATTCCATCATGGACTGTTTGAACTCTGGTGATTAACTGAATAAAGCTGAAGTGCACAAACTCTGAACGTGTGATGACGACGTGTTTCCAGGAGAAATCAATCAAACATGACAAAACGTCAGTTTGACAACTTGAAGCAGGATTTAAAACTTGGATAGAAAAGCTGTGAAAAACAGATTTTACTTGTAACAGGATGAGAAAATCTGAAAACCTAAAAACTAAAATCAATTATTATAATTAACTTTATTTATACAACACAATTCATGCTTAAATGCAACACAAAGTGCTTAACGAGCAAATAAAAGACTGAAAAAACAAAAACAAGGAAAATAAAGTAGAACAGAGAAAACAAAACAACTGTCAAAGAAAAGGGTCTTCAGGAGGAAGTGATGTTAGAAGGATTCACATGTGCTTTAAAGGTGTGAACAGGTGTAGACCCCTCAGACCTTCAGGCTGGTCTAGATTTAGATTAACAAAGGCGTTTAGTTCTGGTTCAGGACCAGTCAACAGGTTTGAGTCAGAGGATCTGAGAGACTGAAGAGACACAAATGGCTGAACCATGTTGGACTGATGAGACAGAGCAAAGCCAGTCAGACAGACAGGTGACCAATGAGAAGGTTTTCAGACTACAGGTGACCAATGAGAAGGTTTTCAGACTACAGGTGACCAATGAGAAGGTTTTCAGACAGACAGGTGACCAATGAGAAGGTTTTCAGACTACAGGTGACCAATGAGAAGGTTTTCAGACTACAGGAGACCAATGAGAAGGTTTTCAGACAGACAGGTGACCAGTGAGAAGGTTTTCAGACTACAGGTGACCAATGAGAAGGTTTTCAGACAGGTGACCAATGAGAAGGTTTTCAGACAGACAGGTGACCAATGAGAAGGTTTTCAGACAGACAGGTGACCAATGAGAAGGTTTTCAGACTACAGGAGACCAATGAGAAGGTTTTCAGACTACAGGTGACCAATGAGAAGGTTTTCAGACAGACAGGTGACCAATGAGAAGGTTTTCAGACTACAGGTGACCAATGAGAAGGTTTTCAGACTACAGGTGACCAATGAGAAGGTTTTCAGACAGACAGGTGACCAATGAGAAGGTTTTCAGACTACAGGTGACCAATGAGAAGGTTTTCAGACAGACAGGTGACCAATGAGAAGGTTTTCAGACTACAGGTGACCAATGAGAAGGTTTTCATACAGACAGGTGACCAATGAGAAGGTTTTCAGACTACAGGTGACCAATGAGAAGGTTTTCAGACAGACAGGTGACCAATGAGAAGGTTTTCAGATTCGACTCGACTCTCGGTCTGGTTTTCGTCAGAACTGGTTCTGCTGCGTTCTGTGTGAGCTGAAACTGACCAACAGCTTTCTGAGACTCAGCAGACATATTCCTTCGATGACAGAAGCTTTCTGACTCTGGAAATATTCCTTCGATGACAGAAACTTTCTGACTCTGGAAATATTCCTTCGATGACAGAAACTTACTCTGGAAATATTCCTTCGATGACAGAAACTTTCTGACTCTGGAAATATTTCTTCGATGACAGAAACTTTCTGACTCTGGAAATATTCCTTCGATGACAGAAACTTTCTGACTCTGGAAATATTCCTTCGATGACAGAAACTTTCTCACTCTGGAAATTTTCCTTCAATGACAGAAACTTACTCTGGAAATATTCCTTCGATGACAGAAACTTACTCTGGAAATATTCCTTCAGTGACAGAAACTTTCTCACTCTGGAAATATTCCTTCGATGACAGAAACTTTCTCACTCTGGAAATATTCCTTCAATGACAGAAACTTTCTCACTCTGGAAATATTCCTTCGATGACAGAAACTTTCTGACTCTGGAAATATTCCTTCGATGACAGAAACTTACTCTGGAAATATTCCTTCGATGACAGAAACTTTCTCACTCTGGAAATATTCCTTCGATGACAGAAACTTACTCTGGAAATATTCCTTCGATGACAGAAACTTACTCTGGAAATATTCCTTCGATGACAGAAACTTTCTGACTCTGGAAATATTTCTTCGATGACAGAAACTTTCTGACTCTGGAAATATTCCTTCGATGACAGAAACTTTCTGACTCTGGAAATATTCCTTTGATGACAGAAACTTTCTCACTCTGGAAATATTCCTTCGATGACAGAAACTTTCTCACTCTGGAAATATTCCTTCGATGACAGAAACTTTCTGACTCTGGAAATATTCCTTCGATGACAGAAACTTACTCTGGAAATATTCCTTCGATGACAGAAACTTACTCACTCTGGAAATATTCCTTCGATGACAGAAACTTTCTCACTCTGGAAATATTTCTTCGATGACACAAACTTTCTCACTCTGGAAATATTCCTTCGATGACAGAAACTTTCTCACTCTGGAAATATTCCTTCGATGACAGAAGCAATGTGACGTTCAGAGTTCAGCTCTGAGTCGTGGTCTCAGGTGTCCGAGCTGGTCTTCAGGTGCTCAGACACTTCCTGTCTCTCAGCTTTGGCTCCAGTAACGAGGATCTCAGTTTGTCTAGATTTGGCTGGAGGAAGCTCTGACTCGTCCACAGGCTGATGGTGTCTGAGATGTCTGAAATTCAGCTGAGCTTCATCTGTTTTTCCTCTTTCCCTTTGAGTCGTGTTGGTTTCTCCTGCAGCCAATCCGCACTCACCAGACACAGGACAAAAACCTGGATCTGCTCACCACTCGCCGTCAGGTCGTCGTGTTCTCTGGCCTGAAAACTCGTCTCGGCGGCTCTGCTCTCCTTGTGCTTTGCTCTGTGCTCTGATGTTTTGTCTTACCTGTGTCTGAGTAACTAAGTCTGTCCAGCTCCAGTCCCACACCTGAAGACGTGCTGCCTCGCCTCACCTGCCTGCCCGCTCTGACTGCAGCTTGTGGTGGTCGAGGGGTTAATGTGCCTGGACAGACTCATTCTGACCATCTCTAACAGTACTATCGTCTTTTGAAATGCCCCGAGCAGAATTCAAGCTCCCATCAGGCCTCAGTGCATCTGCTGGTCCTTAAAACGTCTTGAACGTTTTCAGCGTCAGTCGTTTCTAAAGTCTCGATTCCAGCAAACGTTTGACCTGAGCTGATTTCTCTCTGAAGATTCGGTCCAGCAGTAAAATGCTCATGTATCTGATGTCACAGCAGGAAGTAACCTGTCCTTTAAATATACTTCCATTTTGTGTCATGTGACTGTGCATTGTGTCAGTGGGGTCATGTGACCCGGAGGCTAAAATTATCCAGCAGATCTGAGGTCAGGTTTCAGCTGAAGAGACACAGCATGGAGGACTGCTGCTGCGCTGCCACAAGGTGAGAACTGACACACCACAATACTACGAACAGTACTACTGTGTAGTAGAGTTGTTACTGCACAGATACTTCAACATTCCTCAGACATCCTGCTGAACTGCAGCAAGTGACAGTTTGTTTGGGTTTAGCTTCATGAAGAACAAGTTTGTGTTGAGCCTCAGAGAGCCTGAACGCTGAAACCAGGAAGTTTGAAGAGGAGACTCAAAAATCAGTTTCTCTACTTGAATTGATCTGATCTCATTTTAATTTGAAGTTTTTACAGGATGTTTGTCTCTATTTTAACGGGTTTGTCCTGAAATCTTGAAATTGTTAAGTTTGAAGTTTACTTTTGTGGATCTAAAACATAACTTGATTTACTTTTATTAACAGGATGGTCAGAGGGAGGACACAGCTGCAGGTCAGAGGTCAGAGGTCATCCTACCTGTCCACCTGTGTGCTGTGACGTCACACGGCTGACAAGAAGTGGTCGTCATGGTGGGTGTGGTGGCGGGCGGCGCCGTGAGCTCCATCAAAGCTCTGTGGGAGACGAGGATTCGGAGGATCCAGGAGGAGCAAAAGGAAGAAGAGGAGCAGAGGAAGAGGATGGCAAGGGGTGGAGCCACAGGCAGGTCAGACCCCGCCTCCTGATCAGAGATGTGATTGGTTAAAACTACAGGATGTGTGATTCCACCTGGACTGCTTTCTACGAGCACATGCTGATGACATCAGAATCAGAGCGATGATGTCATCACAGAAAGGAAATTTAAGTTTTTAATTTTTAATGAAGTCTCTCATTCAGATGTTCAGATTGATTCCAGCCTCATGTTCGTGTCTTCAATACAGATGTGGGGAAACAGCTAGCTTAGCTTAGCTTAGCATAGACCGGAAACAGGGAAACAGCAAACCTGGTTCTGTCCAAAGGTTCAACCCAGATTCCAAAAAAGGTGTGACGCTGTGTTAAACATCAACAATCAGACTGTGATCAGCTGATCTGATCCTCTCTGACACAAACTGACCTGAGAACAGCTCACAGTCAATACATTTCATGTCCTTCATTGATTTCTGTAAATATCTGCTTAATGTGAATCTGATGCAGCAACACGTTTCACAGACTGAAAGATGTGGAACGCTCCAAAAACACCTGTTTGGAACATTCCACAGGTAAACAGGTTGACTGGTAACAGGTGAGAGGATCATGATTGGGTATGACAGGGGCATCCTGGAAAGGCTCAGTCGATCACAGAGGATGGAGCGAGTTCACCACTTTGTGAACACATGATTGTGGTTTTATTGATGTTTCACAGAGTTCAGACTTTGTTGAAATCGGGGTTGTCATCATTACATCCTACAAAGTTAATCATGTCCTGACTCCAGATCAGTACTGAACACACAGACACGAGACTGATTTCCATTCCAACATCTCGTTCTGTGACAGAACCACAACAAGAACGTTGATGTTGGATCATAGAACTCTCCGTCGTAGTTTAATCTCAGATGTGGATGTTTGTTCTCAGACTGAACTCCAGGACTCGACTCAGAATCTCAGGCACTGACTTCCACGCTTTCACGTCATGGATCAGTTCTGTCTTCTGGTGTGTGTCCTGGTTTGTAGGAGGACCGGTCGAATGCCAGGATCAGGGCTGGAGCTCAGGTCATGTTCAGGGTATTCCAGGGGATGTGGAGGGTTTTCAGATTTTGGTGGACATCAGTGTGGAAGAGTCAGCGAGGACAATGATCAGTGAGCACCTTTGTTAATGAATGAAACAGTATGTGAGTCCAGTTTATGTGAAAGACAAGAGCTCAATTCTGAGTAAGATTTGTCTGGAAAGGATCAAACACTGTTGCACACACTGTGCAGTCTCTAATCAAACCAGCAAACACCTACAGCGTCTCGTGTAGGACTTCAGACCACATGCTTCCGTTTCAGATTTTTGGACTTACGTGACGTCGGTCTGATGAGCGTCTGACACATCCTGACAAGACTCAAATGACCTGCTCACTGATCCCGACATTAGGACGAGTTTTTGGTGGTTCTCTCCTCAGACTGAGTCCAGGTCCATCTGTTCTGTCCTGTTTCATGTGGTTCACATTCCCGGTTCAGACTGAGTGTCGGCGTCTGGGAGGACCGGGCAGCTCTGGCTCGACTGAAACAGAAGCTGCAGACTGAGGACGGACGCCTCATCCTGCGAATCGAACAGGAGGAGTGGAAGGTAACGTCCTCCACACAGGAAGTAGACCAGAATCTTTTTAAGCTGCTGCTGTCATTCAAACAACAATGACAACAACAAAGACATTTATTAATTCACATTAATTAATTTTCTTATTGTTGTTTTATACTTAACATTTTTTATGAGTCTATATCAGTGGCTGTTAAAAACGTGTAAAATCTATCATGATAACTCGATACTGAACTGTAAAAAGCTCTCAGAGCTCCAGCAAGGAGGCCTTCAGTCCTCAGTACAAACCCACAGTTCAACGACCAGCGAACGAGTCCTGATCTCAACTAAAACTCCTCGTCAGGATCCAGGAAGCATCAGAAACACTCAGTTTGAGACTCAACACAACAGTTGGCTGACATGAGGCCTCTTGTGTCTAACATACGAGCGCGGTGATTCTCTGGAGTTTCCTCCTGTAGTCTGCCCAGTCAGCTGCTGGCGGCTCCAAGGAAGGACCAGCCTGAGCTGAGAGGTTTGATGGAGGGTCCATGAGTACAGGGGATGGAACTGGAAATTCTGATTCTATAGAAGAGGTGAATTATGGACTATAGACTTTTTGGCACGACACCAGAGGTTGGCAAGTTGCCCAGTAATCACTGTCAGGACAGACTGGACCTCATCCGCTGGTTTTCTCACTGCATTGATATCCTGCAGGCTGGATGTGGCCCGCCGGCTGCCAGTTGTCAGTCACATAAATAGACTGTATGGGTGGATTTACCTAATCTGGCCTCCAGGATCACTGATATCTTCCCTCATGTTATTCTGTTATGGTCATATTTTTATTTTTCTTACCCTCCACCAGTCATTGCCGGGATGCCTGGTCCAGCTCAGTCAGGTCCAGGAGTGGCAGATTCACCGAACTGGACTGCAGAGGATCCCTCACTTCATCTCCAGCTTCCAGAATCTTTTAGTTCTCGATCTGTCCCGCAATGGGGTCTCCGAGATCCCCAAACAGATTGGTTGGTAATCTTCAATTAGACCCCCCCGATATAATTTCATTCTTATCTGAGGTATACAGATTCCTGGGCCCTATTTTAACGTCCTGTATTGTCCTGGTTCTGGTCTCAGGCAAGCTGACTCGGCTCAGAGAGCTCCTGCTGAGCTACAACAGAGTCCAGTTTGTTCCTGAAGAGCTGAGCTGCTGTGAGAGTCTAGAGAGACTGGAGCTGGCCATGAACCGGGACCTAAACCAGCTACCAGACCAGGTACAAACCACTACCTCTGACAGCTTCTACTCCAGGTTTTAAGACAGACCAAACCAGATTCCAAGCAGATAGCTAAACCACAGAAATCATTTAAGGCCAGTGTGAACATAATTCACCATCTAAACCAGGTGTGAACTGAGAGCTCACAGTTTCCAACCCAATATGAACACAAACCCGAAGCACATTTAAAACAAGGTGCAAGTGAAAACCTGATCCAGCTTCCTAACAAACACAAACCACAGACATCTTTCAAAGCAGCTGCTAGACCGGATGGAGACCAAACCTAAACCATCTTTCTGACAAAGTCCAGTTGACCTGAATCTACAGAGTCCTGACGTGACGTCTGTTCTGTCCTCTGTACATTAGTTGAGGAACCTGCAGAAGCTGCAGCACCTGGATCTGTCCATGAACGACTTCACCTGCGTGCCAGACTGTGTGGTTGGACTGCCGGCGCTTGAGTGGCTCGACATGGGAGGAAACCGGCTGCAGCACTTACCTGAAGACATACACAGGTGTGAATGAATTGTATGAGCCCCGCCCCTTCTGCCATCAGCCAATGAACATTAAGACACATTTGTCCGTAGGATGGAGAAACTGCACACACTGTGGCTGCAGAGGAACCAACTGGAGAAACTCCCAGATAACATCAGCAGGATGGCGAGCCTGGACACTCTGGTCCTCAGCAGCAACAGACTAAGAGACATCCCCCCACTGATGGAGGACATGTCCAACCTCAGGTCAGTCTGTCCACAGGTCTGTCCACCATCAGGGGTGTCAGTCTGTCCAGGATGATTCAGTGTTGATATTTGTAATATTTCATGTTTCCTGTTGATTGACGTTAAAACCGTTTCAGTTGTTCTTCAGGCTGAACAGACATTTGTGCTTCTGTTCGAGCAGGTTTGTGAACTTCCGGGACAACCCTCTGACTCTGGACGTGACGCTGCCGTGCAGGAATACAAAGACCGAGGACGATGAAGATGAAGATGACAGAGAGATGTTTGGACGAGAGTTCATGCAGATGTACATCCAGGAGGCCAGAAAGCGAGCGTACGCCGTGCTCAACGTTCACTGTGTCAACCGTTAGTATCAACTCTTTCCCAGAGCTCAGACTAATGCACTCACCATTCACACGTTCATGTTTGACCCAACACGGTCAGCTCCTCTTTAACAGTTCATTTAATCTGAGCGTGAGCCTGATAAGTTTGAACTTAACTCAAACCTTAACGGATAGAATTTAACTTTAAGATTAAAAACATGGAAAAGAACTGGAAAATCTACCTTTTTCTGGTGATTTCTTTAAATCTGTTTCAATGAGAGGAAGCCAAAGAAGAGAAAATGACACCGATGTTTCCCCGTTCATTCATTCATTCATTCATTCATTCATCCTTCATTCAGTCATGCATTCATTCATTCAGTGTTCTGTGAAACTGTGAAATATTAAAGGTGTAAAATGTCAATTATGTTCTCACGTCAAGGTTCAGTATTCTTAAATTGTCCCTCTGGTGCTGCCGTCGGTCCTCACAAAGACATCTTGACTTTAGTCCAAAAACACTGGGCCCTGGTTTTCCCAAAATGCACCTGGACTGTCCGTCACAGAAAGCCTCCAGTGTGTAACACAGACTGTTAGACACCTGCAGTCTGATGACACCTGACCGTGTTCGCTGAACTGCTGCTGGTCCAGTTCAGTCCTCGAGTTTTGGATGATCAACCAGGACCACAAAGAGTGAAAACTCTCTGAAACGGATTTCTGTCCAGCTAATCATCTTATGACCCCGCACGTTTACCTTGTGACCCTCCATGGGGCCCACACCCCCAGGTTGGGAAACCATTTGATATCATTTTTAATTTTTGTCCTCAAAGTAAAATTTTAAACATCCAGCTGTTTAGAATATTCGAATAACATGTAATTACAATAACATACTACTACTGCTACTACTAGTACTAGTACTACTACAAATGAGTAATAATTGAGTTTTACTAAAAGTCTTGTCTTGTTCAGTTCAGTCTATTGATTAGTATTGAAGCTGGATCATCTGACGTGTTTCTGTTGTTTCAGAGCCGAACGACAACTCGTCAGACTAAATAAGTCAGTGTTTCTTCTTCTGGGCTTTTCGAAGCTCAGCAGCGGGTTTTAAAGGCAGCAAAGAAGAAGAAGGTTGAATCCGGCTGAAAAGACTCTGAACTGTGTGGAATCAGCAAAGAGAAGAAAACTGTCTGTCTGCTCAGCAGCGTCTCACATCACTGCGTCTTCTCAGGCTGTAGTTCAGTCTGTCTGTAGTTCAGTCTGTCTGTAGTTCTTCAGTCTGTAGTTCTTCATTCCGTCTGTAGTTCTTCAGTCTGTCTGTAGTTCTTCATTCCGTCTGTAGTTCTTCAGTCTGCAGTTCTTCAGTCTGTCTGTAGTTCAGTCTGTCTGTAGTTCTTCAGTCTGTCTGTAGTTCAGTCTGTCTGTAGTTCTTCAGTCTCTCTGTAGTTCAGTCTGTCTGTAGTTCTTCATTCCGTCTGTAGTTCAGTCTGTAGTTCAGTCTGTCTGTAGTTCTTCAGTCTGTCTGTAGTTCAGTCTGTCTGTAGTTCAGTCTGTCTGTAGTTCTTCAGTCTGTAGTTCAGTCTGTCTGTAGTTCTTCAGTCTGTCTGTAGTTCAGTCTGTCTGTAGTTCTTCAGTCTGTAGTTCAGTCTGCCTGTAGTTCAGTCTGTCTATAGTTCTTCAGTCTGTAGTTCTGCTGTTTGCACTCTTTTAAATAAATGTTGGAATGCAGCCAATCAGCACACAGATGAACTCAATGGAAAACGTTTAATACAAGCTTTACAAAAGGTTTGTTGCGTCTGTGATGATTCTCGTTTCGACTCGGCCAATGAACGCTCGGTTTAGGATCTTCTGTTGTCCCTGTGAGTGTCTGCAGTTTGACCTTCAGGATGAAGACGAGGGCACGGCGGTCAACAAGACGTTCTCCAGAGTCACCTGACTGCTGATGTAGGCGCTCAGTTTGCTGTCCAATCCTTTCGTCTTCAGGAAGTGAAGTCTGCCGCCGTCGATCAGACGTTTACAGAGACGACCGACCTGCTGGCGTTCACCTGCCGAGAGAAACCTGCAGGCAAAACAAACAAACCAACAAACAATCAATCCATCAATCAATCAATCAATCCCTGTTAACCGACGAGCAGCGCAAACCTGCTCAGATTCACGTTCATTTAACTTCATGGCACCATGTGCAGGACTTCATGTTATACACAGACACTGCAGTGTCTTCAGGCTCAGTGTCTTTGGGATTATGTCCATACTGGAAGAAGAAAAACAATTGATGTTTATGATTAGGTTGATTTGTTTGTTTCCTTCTTTCCTGTATTTGAAATAAAGTTTAAAGTGGAGTCTTTCTTTTTTTGGCTTTATTTGATAGTCGAGACAAGGAGAGACAGGACGGGGGACGGAGAGGGGACAACCTGCAGTAAAGGGCTCCAGGTTGGGTTGGTGGAGGCGTCAGAGCGCCAGCAGCTCTGTGGAGCTGGTTGTCATAGTAACTGAACACCTTTACCTGACTGTTCCAGTGAGGATGAGCAGCTGTCAGATGAACGCGCTGCTGTTATTCACCATCACTGAAGAGTTTAAGACCTGAACTTCTGTGCTGATGGGGTCAAAGGTCAATTACTTACCCTTTCACGGCATCTGTATCCTCTGCTGGTTCGTGCTCGTCGTCGTCTCCTCTCCGATTGGTCGGATCCAGAGGTGGACGGTCCTGACCGGTCGGTCTGAGTCCACATGTGGCCCAGCTAGACATCCGACAGAAGGCTGAGAACTCCGCAGCTCCGAGTCCTCGCTGCAGGAAGAACTGCTGACCAACGTAATGGCGCCACTCACAGCGATGGTGGCAGCACAGCGCCAACGCCAGGCCCAGGACTGGACCAGGACCAGAACCACGCTCTGGCAGTGCTGCTGAAACAGCTGATTCCAGATCATCAGTTGATTCTGGGACAGCTGATTCTGAGGTCTTGAGGCGTTTTCGGGCCGGTTCCATCTCCTCTTTGGGTCGCGGTGTTTCCAACAAACAGCGCAGAGCCAGATCTGAGGTCAGGAACAGAGAGACCAACTGAGTCTACGAACTGCTCGGTGCAGAAGAAGACCGTTTAAACCGGTCTGGTGTCAGGTTCAAAGGTCCAGTTTGTGGGATTTAGGGGATCAGTGTATCATGCATTATATCTACAGAGGCATCAGGTCCTCGTCCACAGAGTCCAGCATGTTTCTACAGTAACCCAGACCAGACGAACACAGTCTACAAAGGGTCTGTGGCGAGTTTTGTGGCCACGGCAGAGGCTGAGGCGAGGACTGTTCAGCTGGGTGCAGTCTGCAGCCACTAAATCCTCCAGACTGGACCTTTATAAACAGATGTCTTTCCGATGGGCCTCGGCGACGCTGACCGATCTCTGCACATCGTACGTTCTTTAAACCGCAAACTCAGCAGGACTGAACAGTTTGACGCTTCATTCATAACGCTGCCGTTCAAATTCTTTTTTTTTTAATCTGGCAAATATTCTGCTTCAATCCATATTTGTTGGTGTTTAGCTGCATAAATAAGGAGGAGCACACTTGTATGAACAGGTGCTCCATCAGCCATCTAACAGCACCATAAACCGCTCGCTCCATGAAGACGCCATCAACTTCAAACAAACGACCAATGACAGGGAAGAAATCTGGAAGCGTTTTAAGACTGTTGACGATGATGACGACGATGATTATATTTGTTAAAGACAGTTGATTTCATTCACAGAAAATAATTTGTTTCATCTGAATCAACCTCTTTTTTTTGGCCTGATGACTTCATAAAACATGGCGACAGACGTTCGAAGCTTCATTCAAAAACTCAACAGAAGCTTCGATGTAAAAATATAGACTGATGAGCCGTGATAGGCGGACGCTGTTGTGACTGACAATGCCGACAGCCAATCGGAGAGTGAAGCTGACCGTTCTCACCTGTCGCCGCTCCACAGAGGTGTTTCCCAACTCCGACCAAAGGGAGCTTCTTTTGTCTGATTAGAGGGACTTTACCTGGAAACACCTGCAGGGTCAGTTCAGAAGATTCAAACCGACTAAACCAAAGCATCAGTGAGTCCAAATGTCCGTTTCTTACTTAAATCCAGATGCTGAATGTCGACCTGCAGCCTCTCAAACTGAACTCCAGCATCCTGATGTTTCCCATCCACCTGGACCAGAACAGACCAGAACAGACCAGAGCAGACCAGGTCAGACCAGACCAGAACAGACCAGACCAGACCAGACCAGACCAGACCAGACCAGACGAGAACAGAACAGAACAGAGCAGAACAGAGCAGAACAGAACAGAACAGAACAGAACAGAACAGAGCAGAACAGAGCAGAACAGAACAGAACAGAACAGAACAGAGCAGGTCAGAACAGAACAGAACAGAACAGAACAGAACAGAACAGAAGAGAACAGAGCAGGTCAGAACAGAACAGAACAGAACAGAACAGAACAGAACAGAACAGAACAGAACAGAGCAGACCAGGTCAGAACAGAACAGAACAGAACAGAACAGAGCAGAACAGAACAGAACAGAACAGAGCAGAACAGAGCAGAACAGAACAGAACAGACCAGAACACAACAGACCAGGTCAGAACAGAACAGACCAGAACACAACAGACCAGAACACAACAGAACAGAACAGAACAGAACAGAACAGAACAGAACAGAACAGAACAGAACAGAACAGAACAGAGCAGGTCAGAACAGACCAGAACAGACCAGAACAGACCAGAGCAGACCAGGTCAGACCAGACCAGAACAGAACAGACCAGACCAGACCAGAACAGAACAGAACAGAACAGAACAGAGCAGAACAGACCAGAACAGAACAGAACAGACCAGAACACAACAGACCAGGTCAGAACAGAACAGAACAGAACAGAACAGAACAGAGCAGAACAGAGCAGAACAGAACAGAACAGAGCAGGTCAGAACAGAACAGAACAGAGCAGAACAGAGCAGAACAGAACAGAACAGAACAGAACAGAACAGACCAGAACAGACCAGAACAGAGCAGAACAGACCAGAACAGAACAGAACAGACCAGAACACAACAGACCAGGTCAGAACAGAACAGAACAGAACAGAACAGAACAGAGCAGAACAGAACAGAACAGAACAGAACAGAGCAGAACAGAGCAGAACAGAGCAGAACAGAACAGAACAGAGCAGGTCAGAACAGAACAGAACAGAACAGAACAGAACAGAACAGAGCAGAACAGAACAGAACAGAGCAGAACAGAACAGAACAGAACAGAACAGAACAGAGCAGAACAGAGCAGAACAGAACAGAACAGAGCAGGTCAGAACAGAACAGAACAGAACAGAACAGAACAGAACAGAACAGAACAGAAGAGAACAGAGCAGGTCAGAACAGAACAGAACAGAACAGAACAGAACAGAACAGAACAGAACAGAACAGAGCAGACCAGGTCAGAACAGAACAGAACAGAACAGAACAGAACAGAGCAGAACAGAGCAGAACAGAACAGAACAGAACAGAGCAGAACAGACCAGAACAGAACAGAACAGACCAGAACACAACAGACCAGGTCAGAACAGAACAGAACAGAACAGAACAGAGCAGAACAGAGCAGAACAGAACAGAACAGAACAGAACAGAGCAGGTCAGAACAGAGCAGACCAGGTCAGAACAGAACAGAACAGAACACAACACAACAGACCAGGTCAGAACAGAACAGAACACAACAGAACAGAGCAGAACAGAACAGAACAGAACAGAACAGAGCAGACCAGGTGAGAACAGAGCAGAGCAGAACAGAACAGAACAGAACAGAACAGAACAGAACAGGACAGAACAGAACAGAACAGGACAGGACAGAACAGAACAGAACAGAACAGAACAGAACAGAACAGACCAGAACAGAACAGACCAGAGCAGACCAGGTCAGACCAGGTCAGACCAGAACAGACCAGAACACAACAGACCAGAACAGAACAGAACAGAACAGAACAGAACAGAACAGAACAGAACAGAACAGAGCAGACCAGGTCAGAACAGAACAGAACAGAACAGAACAGACCAGACCAGACCAGACCAGAACAGAACAGAACAGAACAGAACAGAGCAGAACAGAGCAGAACAGAACAGAGCAGAACAGACCAGAACAGAACAGAACAGACCAGAACACAACAGACCAGGTCAGAACAGAACAGAACAGAACAGAACAGAACAGAGCAGAACAGAGCAGAACAGAACAGAACAGAACAGAGCAGGTCAGAACAGAACAGAACAGAACAGAACAGAGCAGAACAGAACAGAACACAACAGACCAGGTCAGAACAGAACAGAACAGAACAGAACAGAACACAACAGAACAGAGCAGAACAGAACAGAACAGAACAGAACAGAACAGAACAGAACAGAACAGAACACAACAGACCAGGACAGGACAGGACAGGACAGAACAGAACAGAACAGAACAGAACAGAACACAACAGACCAGGTCAGAACAGAACAGAACAGAGCAGACCAGAGCAGACCAGGTCAGACCAGGTCAGACCAGAACAGAACAGAACACAACAGACCAGAACACAACAGACCAGGTCAGAACACAACAGAACAGAGCAGACCAGGTGAGAACAGAGCAGAACAGAACAGAACAGAACAGAACAGAACAGAACAGAACAGAACAGAACAGACCAGGTCAGAACAGAACAGAACAGAACAGAACAGAACAGAACAGAACAGAACAGAGCAGAACAGAACAGAACAGAACAGAACAGAACAGAGCAGAACAGAACAGAACAGAACAGAACAGAACAGAACAGAACAGAACAGGTCAGAACAGAGCAGAACAGAACAGAACAGAACAGAACAGAACAGAACAGAACAGGACAGGACAGGACAGGACAGAACAGAACAGAACAGAACAGAGCAGAACAGAGCAGAACAGAACAGAACAGAACAGAACAGAACAGAACACAACAGAACACAACAGACCAGGTCAGAACAGAACAGAACAGAGCAGACCAGAGCAGACCAGGTCAGACCAGGTCAGACCAGAACAGAACAGAACACAACAGACCAGAACAGAGCAGAGCAGAGCAGAGCAGAACAGAACAGAACAGAACAGAACAGACCAGAACAGAACAGAACAGAACAGAACAGAACAGAACACAACAGACCAGGTCAGAACAGAGCAGACCAGAGCAGAACAGAACAGAACAGAACAGAACAGAACAGAACAGAACAGAACAGAACAGAACAGAACAGACCAGACCAGGTCAGAACATTGGATCTTGAGCAGTCTTGGAGACTGTTTTGAGTTGGAGGTTTGAGAGTCGAGAGTTTGACACACAGGAGTCTGGAGTTAAGAGGTTTTCCTGCCTTGAAGCGGGTGCTGCAGCGCTCCACCAGCAGCAGCTGCAGGTCGCTGCAGGTCTTCAGGTGGCCACGGGTCTTAAGAGCTTCGTGGATCCAGTGAGACAGCTTCCCTCGACCTGCTCCGAACTCCACGAAGCACCGCCCCCTTCTCAGCAGCTCCAGGGCCTCCAGGTGACCTAAGATAGAGGACTGGACACGTCTGCCAGGTGAGAGAGGACCAACAGTGGAGGCTCCACCCCCTCAGGAGGCGTGGTTTATAAAGGCGTGTCACCTCGGATTCATTACCTGTTCAGGGCCATAACCAAGGCTTCTGACATACTGAGGTCATCAGTCCAAATTCAAGATAGGTTTAACCGGACATCAACCAAACTCTGTACAATGTCCACAGTATTTAACAAAAACACAAGTTTCACTATTCACTATCATTATCAACACTGTAGTTTAGTCTGGTGTGTCCAGGTGTGTTCAGGTGTGTTGACGTGTAGATGTGTACCTGCTGCTTCAGGTGTTTTTGGGCGGAGTCTCCATTGTTTGGGTCGCTGAGCTCCTCCTGGAGCACGGGGTGAGACAGAGTACTGTCCTCCACATCACACTGCAGTCCTACAACAACAGCATTGAGAACATTTCATGACTCACAGTCACACATACCTGACTGAAGGGGACGATGGACTCACCTGTGACTGCAGTCTTCAGTTTGTCCAGCAGAGATTCCAGGTGCGTCCGGCTGTATTCAGACAGACTCACCTGACACACAAACAGCCCCATCAGTATTTTCAGTGTTACTGAAGTTGTTATCATTCAGAGAGTGTGAGTCCTTCAGCAGGTCAGTCGTTACCTGTTGGAGCGTCTCGTCTCCATCAGCTGATCCAGAGTTTATGTTCTCCACATAATACACCTGCAGGAGGCCAAACAGGACGGATGACATCTTTAATCCAAAAGCTTCAGAAACCTTCATGCATGCATCACTACTGAAGTAACTTCCAGTGAGAGTGTGTAACTATGTACGTTTACTCAAGTACTGTGTGTAAATTTGGCGTACTTGTACTTTGAGTATTTTCAGTTTCTGCTACTTTCTTCTTCTCCACCAAACCTCAGAGAACTTTTAAAACGGTCAATGTTTTTAAAATAATCAATTAATCAATCAATCAATCAATCAATCAATCAGTTAATCAATTACTTGACTTGTCAACTATCAAAAATGGACCAGTGACTGTAATTAGAACTGATTGATCGTTTGTGCTAAATGACTGAATCAAAATCAATAATCAATAATCAGTTCAAATAGTTCAAAATGAGCTCCACCTCAAAACGACTGCACAATAATCCAAAGACATAAATACATAGCAGTACAACATTTTACTGCACCGTGTACCTCTTCTCTGAATACCTGAAGTACATCTTCCTGATTATTACTTGCATACTTTTACTTTTACATTTTTAATGCAGGACTGTTACTGTTCCCAGAGTATTCTACACTGTGGTGTCAGTACTTTTACTGCAGCGAAGGACCGGAGTCCTAGTGTTGTGTCGTTCGCGAACGATTCGTTCAAAAGAACGAATCTTTTAAGTGAATGTACTGAACCGAATCACTTCCTCAAGTGATTCGTTCGTTTCTCAGTCAGTTCAGTTGAACTGTCAGCAGCGCCGGGCAGGCAGCCGGCGAGCCGCTGCAGGCAGGGAGGGAGGGACCGCGCGCTAGTGTTGTGTCGTTGTGTTCAAGTGTACCTCGGAGAAAACTAACTTTTTTTAAAACTCTGCTAAATTTGCCACCGCAACAACTCACATATAGTAGGACACAGCATGTAACAAGTAGTGTATAAAACCCGCAGTTTGAGAAAATGCGTGACTGTCTGATCATCTCGTTGCGACAATTTGCGAGGGAACGGTGCATATTCAGTGTGAATCCTCCACTGAATGTACTGTGGGGTATACGTTCAGTGAGCGGATCACTCACTGAGCCCAATTTGCCGAGTAGACCAGTTAAATAGCATACCATAGGACAGGACAAGTAAAACATCATGATTTATAAACGAGTTTTATGTTTACAAATGTGTTTGTCAAAGCTACACAGTCACAACACTCTCGTCTCCCGGTCCTGGAAGCTGTGAACTGAACTGAAACCTGAACCGTTCAGCCGTATATCAGTTCAGGAGTCGCAGGCTCCTCCTGCCAAGCACTGAATGATTCAGTGATTCAGTAAGCGAATCTTTTCAACGAATCTTTCTAGTGAACTGATTCTCAAGATTCAGTACACCTAAAAGAACTGCCGTGCCCATCACTACTGAGTCCTCCTGCAGCACTGTGTCGTCCTGCAGTGCTGAGGCCAGATGAAGGTGATTAAGATATGACTTTATTGATCTGACATCGTGGAAATTCAGCATAAACTCACACCTGCACGTCACCTGACTCCTGTCTAAACTTTTAACGTGATATTTGTGGCAGCAGGCATGGAGACAGTGAACGCAGCACGCCGTTCAGCGCAGTGTCGTGACGGTGTGGCTCACAGGTTTGGGTTTGTCTCTGGAGTTACATCTCTTCAGGTGTTTGTCCAGTTTGTCTTCGCTCACGGTGCTGAAACACGGAACGTCACAAACAGAACAGGATCAATCAGAGATCGATAAAAACGCCGTCAAACACGGCTGATCGATATCCTCATTGATCACTGCTGACTCACTGTTTGGGGTCCAGAGGACACACGATCCTCCTGCTGCTTCCTTCCTCCTGAAAACAGGAAGCAGTTAATTAACAGACGGTTGATGACATCACACCTCACCTGTTGGAGACAGGTGTGAATGTGTGATTTAAAGCACGTGGAACTACAGCAGCAGCTGAGCATTTTGCTGGTGAAGTTAGCGTTAGCACGAGTTTAGCTGCAGCTAAATCAGTAATAATAACAATAATAATGAAGAAGAAGAAGAAGTGAATGAAAGTATCAGCAGAGCAACCTGTCAATCAAACACAGACATATTAACACATGTAAATGAGCTGATGATAAATACAGAAAGCTGACTCCTCCCAGTGTCCTCCACTGTTTACTGTGTCCACTCCTCATGAGAAGTCAACCTTCTCTGCTCCTCATTGCTCCTCTTTTCTCGGCGTTCAGCAGCTTTTTGCACCTTTCTAAAACGTATTTTGTTTCCAAACTGAAAACCAATAAAGTTTGAACATGGCCTCCATCTGAGGAGCAGACGTGTCTCATGAGGGCAGACAGTCGCTATTTGCAGGTGTTTCTTCTTCGTGTTCTCACAGTCGAGCTGTGTGTGTGTGTCCGTGAACTCACCACGTGTCCGTGAACTCACCATGGTCGCGTGTTCTCCACAAAACACTTTTCCTTTGCCGACGATCATTTTACAGAAACGTTTCTTTTTCTCCACGAAGAAGCCACATCTGCCGGGCAGGGGCGCCGCCATGTTGGAGACACAGAGGCAGCTGACACCCGTGCTGCATTCATGTGCTCAGCCAACCGCAGGAAATACTGACAGTCTCCAGTTTCAGGGCGGTCAGCATCACGTCCATCCTGGATTGCAGCAGCTTCTCAATGAAAACTGTTTCCAGCATCCACCCAAAGTGATCCACCGTTGACACTGTCCCTCCTGGACCTCAGACCCAGCTGTCTGAGCTGGTGCAAATCCTTCCCAGACCTTGTCCTGATCCACCACACCCATCAATCTCCTGGAAGAGTCCAGGACAATCGTGATTCTTTCTGACTTCCTGTAATTCACGTTTTTGACAGCTCAGTTTATCAGCATGGCAACAAATGGCAGAGATCCTTCCTGGTCCACACTGCTGCCTCCATTTCATCATTTCTCTGCCTTCTCTTTCAGCTTCAGCTTCAGCTCTCTGATCTCATCCACTTTAACTCCCTTAATTCTTTTTAGACTCTTTTCTTCCTCCTCCTCTTCTTCACACTCCCAGAAACACTCAAATAACTTTCCTTCCTTTTCTGTTTATTTTCAAATTTGCTCTCAAATTTCTGTCCCAAAGTTATTTCTGCTCCTTTTTTTTCTTCTGTGGAAAATCACATTCATAAATTCAGAACAAACAAGTCTCACATCAACATTTGTTTTACTTTAACCAGTGATTAGCTCATGTTGGACAGAACACCACCTGTGTCATCACCCTCAGCACAGGCTCCCCTCAGGGCTGTGTCCTGAGCCCTCTGCTGCTCACCCTGATGACACATGACTGCGTCCCCAAGGCCGCCACCAACCACTTTGTGAAGTTTGCAGACGACACAACAGTGGTGGGCCTCATCAGGGACGACAACGACCTGGCCTATAGAGAGGAGGTGGAGCAGCTGGTGGGCTGGTGCAAAGACAATAACCTGATCCTGAACGTGGACAAAACCAAAGAGATCATTGGCGACTTCAGGAAGCACCAGCCCAGCCACACTCCACTTCTTCTCAACAACATGGCTGCGGAGGTGGTCAGCAGCACCAAGTTCCTGGGGGTGCACATCACAGGCAACCTCACCTAGTCTGTGAACATGGCGTCACTGGTGAAAAGGGCACAGCAACGCTTGCACTTTCTGCACAGGATGTGGAGAGCCCACCTGCCCCCGCCCATCCTCACTACGTTCTACAGAAGCACCACAGAGAGCATGTTGACCAGCTGCATCTGTGCGTGTGTGGAGGCTGCAGCACCACCGACTGGGAGAACGTGAGGAGAGTGGTGAGGACAGTGGAGAAAATCACTGGGACTTCTCTCCCCTCCATTCAGGACATTGCACCTAAACGCTGCATGTCCCATGCCAGAAACATCATCAGGGACTTCTCACACCCCCACCATGGTCTGTCCTCCTGCTGGCCTCTGGAAAGAGGTTCTGCAGCATCCGGTGCAGGACCTCCAGGTTCTGCAGCAGCTTTTTCCCTCAGGCCATCAGACTGCTGAACTCTAAATGAGCATCTTTTGCACCACTGTTGTCACCTCAGGTCATTCTTCTCAAATACACTTTAAAATTACTTAAACTGAATATTTGTGCTCCTTGTTTTTTCACTTACCGCGTATCCCCGCTGCTTTTTCAACGTAACGTATATTCCTACTGTTTATTTTACATACTGTTTATTTACATACTGTATATGCCATAATTATTCTGCTGTTTATTTTAACATTCTTTAAGATACTTGTACATATTTTCACTACATACTCTTCATTTATATATATATATATATATATATATATATATATATATATATATATATATATATATATATATTTAAATTTATTTACTTTTTTTTCAATTCAGTTCAGTTCAATTCAATATTGAAGAAAATTTGAACAGAAAGTTGGTTGTGATGAAAAAGAGCAGTGAGCGGGAGATCAGGCGCAGTCCTTAGTTTGCAAAGGTCTGACGCACGGCGTTGGCAATGTGCTTGGCGCTGATGCCAAAGATGTCGAGCAGCTCTTGAGGCTTTCCGCTGCGGGGAACACCGG
This sequence comes from Chaetodon auriga, assembly GCF_051107435.1. Taxonomy (NCBI): domain Eukaryota; kingdom Metazoa; phylum Chordata; class Actinopteri; order Chaetodontiformes; family Chaetodontidae; genus Chaetodon; species Chaetodon auriga. The sequence continues at coordinate 30,331,702 of NC_135076.1, forward strand.
ACACTGCCAGCCGGGTCACAACAATGCCAGGCTCTAAATCAAAATTGTAAGAAATTGTTGATAGTATTTATAGACTGTTATGTACAGGTTGTCTTGCACTGATTATTGCCCAGACTATTGCACTGATTACTTGGAGCAGTTTTTATTGTACAGTCTGACAGCTGCAGGGAGGAATGACCTGCGATACCGCTCCTTCACACACTTCGGATGTAGCATCCTGTCACTGATGGAGCTCCTCAGTGCAGTGAGTGTGTGTCGGAGCTGGCCTTCCTCATGAGTTTGTCCAGCCTCTTCCTGTCAGCTGTAGTGATGCTGCTCCCCCAGCAGACTACACCATAGAAAATGGCAGAGGCCACAACAGAGTCATAGAAGGTCTTCAGGAGTGCCCCACGCACCCCAAAAGACCTCAGCCTCCTGAGCAGATAGAGTCTGCTCTGTCCTTTTTTGTAAAGTGCAGTGATGTTATGAGTCCAGTCCAGTTTGTTGTTCAGATGAACACTCAGGTACCTGTAAGATGTCACCATTTCAATGTCCCTTCCCTGGATGTTCACTGGTGTTGGTGAAGAGTGCGGGCGCCGACGAAAGTCCACAACCAGCTCCTTGGTTTTACCCACGTTAATCTGGAGGTGGTTCTGCTGGCGCCAGTCCACAAAGTCCTGGATGAGTCCTCTGTATGACCTGTCATCCCATCTGTGATGAGGCCGACAATGGCAGAGTCATCAGAGAACTTCTGCAGGTGGCAGGTGGGTGACAGGTGTGAAAAGTCTGCTGTGTAGAGGGTGAAGAGGAACAGTGCCAGCACCGTCCCCTGGGGGCCCCCCACACTGCAGAGGACAGTCCCTGACACACAGTCCCGTGTCCTCACATACTGTGGGCGGTTGGAAAGGTAGTCCACTATCCAGCATGTGAGGTGTTGGTCCACCCCTGAAAGCTCCAGCTTGTGTCTCAGGATGGCTGGCCTGATGGTGTTAAAAGCACTGCTAAGGTCCAGGAAAAGGACCTGAACAGAGCTCCCAGGCGATTCCAGGTGAGATAGAGCTCGATGGAGGAGGAAGATGAGGGCATCGTCCACTCCGATGCCAGGCTGATACGCGAACTGCAGCGGGTCCATGGACGAGCTCACCAGGGGGCGCAGGTGGGCAAGGACCAGCCGCTCCAGGACCTTCATGAGGTGGGATGTTAGGGCCACCGGCCTGTAGCAGCTAGGGTCCTTGGGATGTGGGGTCTTTGGCACAGGTACCACGTGTGACAGAGTTGGAAAAATGTAACTTGTTCAATTCTATGTTCAGAGTATATGTGGGGATTTTATTTATTATGTATTTATTTTGGTGTATAATTGTGAATTTTATCTTAATGTGTTATTTTATTTCATTGCTATTTTTATTTGCGTTTGGCTCTTACCTCTTTCTGTACGTCCTGGGCTTCCATACCACAGTACGTCAACCCCTCACAGTGCTCTGATACACTGATGAGGGTAAGTTGTGTTGTTAAACGCTGCTGTGATTTATAATTTTTTTTGTAAGAAATACGATCTATTAAGATTGCTGCTGGCGCTAATTAATTATATATAAGTAGTAATAAGGTTACGAGGCTGTTTTGTGTTGTTTATAATAGTTCATATACACTTTTATTGATGCTTCGTTTTCGCGCCTGTAGTGCGGTAACAGGCTAGGTGGCTAGTACAGGAAAGCTAATGTGTCGCTGCCCGTCTTAATGCTTTTGTTTTGCCCGCTTAGGAGAGCAGCGTGAGAGAGAGAGCCAGACTCAGAAGACGTGAATGTCTATTTATTGTCTTCTGCAGGTATGTTTTAATTGTTAAATGTGATTATTTTTACTCTTCTTTTGCTTAATCTTACCCCACGTGTATGTCCTTATTTTGTCCAGTAGATGGCACTGTTATCCCTGTTCATTATTCCTTGAGTTGGAATTGTTTAATATAAGTGTTTTTCTGATGTTTTAAATGGCTGATACTACTGCTAGTTTGATCTTAGTATATTGTAAATTGTATTTTAAGAAAAGAGATCAATCAACCTCACACAGTGCTCTGATACACTGATGAGGGAGAGCAGTGTGAGAGAGAGAGCCAGACTCAGAAGATGTGAATGTCTATTTATTGTCTTCTGCAGAAAATAAATGGAAGAAAACTACACCTGAGTTATCATTTCCACCTCAGTCGACACACACTCCCCCCGTGCCCCCGTTACACACGCAGGACGTCTTCCAGAGGCGTGGCACCCTTCCCAGTCTCAGGCTCAGGTTAAACAGATGTCCAATGATCCCGCTCAGCTGATCAGAGCAGGATCTGAGGAGCCTGGGACTGAGGCCATCCGGTCCTGCAGCCTTCCTGGTCTTTAACCTCCTGAGCTGATTCCTCACCTGGAGAGGTGTGAGGGACAGGTTGGAGCAGGGGGGCTGAGTGTCTTGTGAAGTGGATGGGAGGCTGGGAGGAGCAGTGGGGGGTGGCGTTGATTGCGGTGAGCTGAATACTGGGGGGGTCAGTGGGGTACTCGGGCAGGGTGCTGGCAGATCAAGAGAGGTCTGCTGCAGTGCTGGTGCAGCTGGGGGACGGGCAGATGTTTCTTCAAACCTACAGAAGTAGGTGTTATATATATACACACACACACACATGTATATTGTACATATATATATACTTTTTTGTGATTAATTTTTTATCGAAAAAAAGTGCAAAACATATATCTTCACACCACATAGACAACAAAGTTGTTTTTTAAACCCCCCCTTCCCTCCTTATTCCCCTCCCTACACAGCGAGTACAAACAGAAACACAGAGAAAATAAGAGACAAACAAAATCACTTGTACATTGCAGGCAGGTAACAATATAAAGAAACTCTCTCTCTCTATATATACTTTTTAACAATTTTCTACCCTGTGCTGAGCCTGCTGCAATAGAAATTTCATTCGGTGTACACCTGCTGTTTACTGAATGACAAGAAAGTTTGTCTATGTCTATGTCTACATTAAATAAACCATGCTTTTTCAGTTGTATTATAGAGTAATATGTTGCAATACATTTGGTAAAAATGTGAAAAATGAAAAAAAAAATAAACGTATTAACAAATATAAAAATATGAAATAATCAAAATAGTAGTATCATATAGCATAAACACAACAGAAAGTAAACAGTAAATAAATGGAATATTTCGCATAATTTTCAGCCATTTTTAGCCTTATATAACGTGTAAGGTTTTTTCAGCCCATTGTAAGTTCTCGATTTCTCCGCAGCAGCACGCAAACGCGCCTCTCTTTTGTGATTGGCTATCTTCACTCCGCTTGTTCAGTTCTCTTCTCGAATTGGCTGCTTTGTTACCAGTTAACACGTTGTCCCGCCTCTAGTAGCAGGAGGGCGGGGTCTGTGTTTGAGTCCGGGTGACGTCATTGTGGACCGTCCAGACCATGATGGCGGCGGCGGCGGTAGCAAAGTTGGGCGGCGGTCCCGGTTCTTCTCCCACCGGTTCCTCCCGACCAGCGGCGGCAGATTACTCGGTGCTGGTGGTGGTGGGAGCGCTTGGCCCCCCCGGTCTGCTTGAACGGCTGCTGCAGCAGATAGACTCAGGTGAGTTCTGATAAAGTTAACCGGCACCGTAGACGCACAAGAACCGAGCTGCAGCTACGGTACTCAGGGCGGGAAGTCAGTGGGGCCTTTCAGAATAAAATCCATGAAGAAGAGTGACGTCGCTGCTACTGTACCGTCCAAAGTTGTTATCGCTAGAAAATGTCTCCCTGTTCGGCTTTTCTTACAGATTTCAAACCGGGGTTTAACACCACAGTATGAATGAAACGTTTGTAGATTGTTTCTCCTTGTCGGTAGCGCGTGAACAGGTAAAATAATACTTGACAACATGTCCCGGGAGTACAGTTAGCATGCTAACCCGAAAACGTCGAACTTATCGAGCTAACTGAGCTAGCTAACGGGAGCTAGTTTCCTCATTCGCAGTTTAAAGTCCACGAACCCGTAGTGTCTTTCATTCGTGTTGAATGATTCGGTTCATTCCTTCCTCATAACGTGGTCAACGGGAGGACACAGGCGCCGTGGGCACAGGCTTTTAACGGGACACGGTTTTGTCGCATGTGAAGCAGCTGTTCGTTAGTGTTGGTTAAATTTAGATGTGATATCACAGCGGACATGCGGAACATCCTGCCGGTAGTTCGGCTGCACTTTCCAGCTCTTTATCTTTACCGTCTGCTGTAAATGAATGTTTGAGCTCCGGTTACAGTCTCCTGAATCAGATGTTGGGTCGTTACTTTGGGTTCATGTGGTGTTTGGTTCACATGTGACGTTTGGTTTCTGTTGGCTACTCGAGTTCATTGACAGAAACCTCATTGATCACATGTGGGTGGAAGTTTGCCCCGGAGTTTCTTAGAAATGGCTGCTGCATTTACAGTTTTTACTAAAAAAATTACCAAAATCACTTTTGAACACCGTCAGAAGTCGCAGCATCGTCTCTCTCTGACGGCTGAGCCTCTGGATTGCCCCCTGATGACTGATCGCTCATACCCCCCCCCCCCCCATGGGACGCGGGTCAAGCTAAATAAAAAATCAAGTGTCGAATCAGTTTTTCTCAAAGGTGATTTCTGTCAGTGTAGGTGCTTCTCATCAGGCTGATGTAGTTGAAGTTTGGTTTTAATGGGTTGTTTGAAGGAGGTATAACGTAGTGATTGACAGCTAACCCCACGCTGTGATCGAGGTGGGTGGGTCTATGACGGGCGTATGACCTCGATACCGTGACTACGATCACCACTGATAACATAGCGGGACGTTTTGGCTTCAGTCTGGTGTCCGTCTTGACTTCCAGCCTTTGGTCAGAGCCCAACACAGGAAATACTCATAGCTGCAACCAGAGAATAAACGACGTAAGTGATTAATGATCAGAAATATTGCCAATTCCATTGACCAGTCTACTCAGCTGTTGCATAAACTGTAAGTTCAGATCCAGGCTGACAAAGGTCCTGCAGGACCACAGGACTGTGTAATTACTGTGAAATTAAACTTCTGTCATTCAAACGGAAACAGGCGAGACAACAGAACCTCAGTAATGTCGGCAGCATTCAAACTGTTCAGCTCAGAACAATAATTTTACTGTGACTGAACACAAGTACACAAACACAAACACTCTGTCCTGTACGTCATGTGCTAGAACTGTTCTCTTCCAGCTCCAGTAGTTCAGTCATTCACTTCAGACTGTTTTCAGTCTGTTTTCAGCCCATTTTTAGGTTCTTTTCAACCTGTTTTCAGCCCAGTTTCTGTTCAGTGTCAGGCTGGTTTTCTACATGCTGATTTATTTTGCTGCTTGCTGACACACAAAGAGGAAGTGGTGTTACTAAATATCATGAGCTTCCTGTTTGCTGAGGGGGAACAGATCTTCTGACAGAGGTGGGGGAAACGTGGAGGGATGTGTTACTGTGTGTGAAGACAGTCAAACAGAGTGGTCAGAACAACAGCACAGTTGAACATTCGGGGCAGATTCTCCTGTTTACGGCCGTGTGTTGGATCAGATCAGACCTTCTGTGGACCAGTTTGTCTCCAGTCTGCTGCTGTTAGTGTTGAACGTGGTGAATAATGCAGCACAGTTACTTCAGCCTTCGTGCACCGCAGCAGACTGACCCACATCACCGAACACGAGGAGGATTTCAAACATGGTCTTTCTAAACTGGACCAGTTTCTCGGCAATGAGCTGATGTCCCATCGTAATGGAATCCTGTAACACTTCATGTGGCGTTTGTTAAGGCGCCACATCTTCCTGGTTGTCACGTCCTGTCCTCAGAGACACAGAGTAGACTTATAAAGACTTGTTTCAGTCAGTGTGTGAAGCCTCCGTCCTTCACACACACAGCGTGACGAGGCTGCAAACACCAGGACCACATGAGGACCACCGCCTCCACCATGATAACATGAATACACGTTTCAGCTGTGCTGGGGCAAGGCTGTGCAGCTCTGAGGCTCCCAGAATGCAGTGTGGTGGGTGGAGTCTTGTGACATCATGTCCTTCAGACACTGTTTGAGGTGCAGTATGATCTGGTTGTGTGATCTGGAGCCTTCAGTCAGTCTGGTTGCTGCTGGTCTCCTGATTAAAATTTCACGTTGTCAGAAGCATGAAAACTGAACAATGAAGTGAGCAGAAAACAAACTCGACTCCTAAAGGAAGAAAGTTCAAAACATCTCATTTTTGGTTCAGTATGTAGATCTTTTAGACCTCTGCATGAAATGGACCTATCACGTGCTGCCTTCTTCAGTCCAAGAAGAAGACAGCAGGTTAAACTCCAGTGTTTCTTTTTTGATTTGTTTCCTGGTTCTTCAGCACGTTAAAAATCTGTCAGCTGTTGGTCTAAACAGCAGATGTTTCTTTTCGTGCTTCTTTATCTCCACCATTAACTGTTATTATGGATCCAGTTAGTCAGAGAGTGGGAGAGTCTGTCCGTCAGAGATACACAATACTTGACCCTGTGTCTCTGAGCAGGTGAAGCACAGACTGCAGGTCGTTCTTCATCCACAGGTGTTTGTCAAACAGGTAACAGACAGAAAACACTGCTGTCTTCATATTCATATTAACACAGTTCACGTGTGTGCGCACAATCTCAGCAAACGACAACTGATCCAGCTGTGATCAGAGACTGGACATGTACTCCTGGCCAGGATCATCGTCCAGCACTGATGCATCGTGGGAAAAAAACAAAACAGATTGTATCTCACCCAGGAAAACAGAAGGTATATCATTCTGTGTGTGATTGTGTGTGTTTCAGGTGTGCGGTGTTGGCCTGTAGATCTGGATGTTTCTGTTCTGGATCAGCAGCTGAAACTCTTCGTGTCCAGACACTCGGCCTTCCTGTCAGAACACGTCCCAGGTGAGAAACCAGAAAAGACTCTTTGTTCACAGACAGACGGTGGTGTCTGACGGAGGTCTTGTCTGTTGGACTCAACCAGAGAGAACAGAGACTCTGATCTGGGTCAGTCACCCTTTGTAATGATGGTGTGCTGTGACCTCACACAGTTCAGTCCCATGCTTTTGTTTTGAAAAGTGCTTCCTGTGTGAGGACGTGTCTTCAGGTGTTAGAGCTGTTGAAGTGGTGTTAGTGTCGAGAAACACGGCGTCGTGTCTGTCTGCTTTTGCCTCGTTCATCATGTTTGTGTTGACACATTTGACTCTGATCAGGACACAAAGTCAAAGGCAACAAGTTACTCTGTGAGAGAGAGAGAGAGAGAGACAGAAAGAGAAATGGTTGTCTTATTCAAACACATGGACGCAGTCAGCTGAGACTCTGCTGAGCAGCCTGCAGACACACACACACACACACACACACACACACAATCTCCTCAATTGACTTGATCTACCTCAACAGCCAATCAGGACAGCTCAATTCAGCTGACTGACAGAGGACTTCCTGTTGGCTCAGGGTCAGGGGTCGAAGGTCAGCTCAGAGAGACAGCTCATAGTTTTATCTGTTAGAAGTGGGTCGGTGCTGGTTTAACTGGTGAAATGGCAGAAGACCAGTTAAACCAGCAGAATCCAGCAGATGTTTCAAACTGTTTGAGCGTTAGTGACACTTCCTGTTGATGTTTCTCACAGCTGGTCCGTCAGTTAACGCCGGATGGAGGAACATCAGTTCTTCGAGGAGAACCTTGTATCTCCACAGAAGAACAGGCTGTTTTAGCTTTGTGACGTGTATTTTCAGCTGAAGAGTTTATTTAGCTGAAGGAGGAGGAGGAGAACTCTTCATCCTTCAGCTCAGCACGGACATTCAACATCAGCACATCTGGAGATACAAGCTTTTCGCTGGACAGGAAGGAGTCTGAACAGTAACTCATGATGGAAGATAAATGTAGTGGAGTAAAAAGTAAAAAGTTTTCCTCTGAGATGAAGTGGAAGTATAAAAGGAAAACACTCTTGTAAAGTACAAGTACCTTGAGTTTGTAGTGCAGTGCAGTACTTGAGTTTGTGAGTTTCACTGCTCGACGTGTGAATCACATGAAATCTGCTTTGATCTCTGCTGGTTTGACGTTTTGCTGCTGAGATTGTAGCTTCTCCTGTCTGATGAGCGAGCTATGCTGTGAAACACCAATAAACCATAATCAATCATCAATAATCAAACTGTTCACTGACAGCAGCTTCATGTGTTCGTCTCCTTCATCCATCATGTGTTCACAAAGTGGTGAACCTTGCTCCATCCTCTGTGAACGACTGAGCTTTTCCAGGATGCCCCTTTCATACCCAATCATGATGCTCTCACCTGTTACCAATCAGCCTGTTTACCTGTGGAATGTTCAGTCAGTGTGAACTTTAAGGAGCTGCTGCTTGTCGTCGTCGTTCCTGCTCTTCATACTGACTGTAAAAATGTCTCCTCTTAGAGCACTTTCACCACACCTGATGGAGGATAAACTGTGTCGCTCTGTGTCAACGTGTTCAGCAGAGGGTTACGAAGCTCCACTTCAGGAAAATCAGGTGTGGATGGACCAGTTCCAATCTGTTCAGTCCATCCTCACGAATCGTACAGTTACTCAGTGGCGCTTAGCTTACCTTACCTCATCTTACCTCATCTTACCTCAGCTTAGCTTACCTCAGCTTAGCTTAGCGGTCGTCGGCATGTTGAGGACGTGCTCTCTGAGCAGCTGCTGATGTTTGACACATCGGATCATGAACAGTTTTTGTTTGCAGCGCGCGTCCTGGCGTAGCCTGACGTTCTGTCTGCTGTTCGCCTGTTTACTTTTTGAACAGCTGATGTGTTTTCCTCGCAGGTCAGCGGACTCTGCAGCACAGCGGTGACATTCTGGACACTCAGGTTGTGGTGAATCCAGCTCAGGACTTTGTCTGCTCAGAGGTGAGAAGCAATTAAAAGCGACGTCAGAGGCCTCTTTAACAAACACAGCACTTCCTCTGTAAACATACTGGACAGGCTCAGAGTCTCTGGAACAGATTCAGTTTATGTGTTTGAAGCTGTTTCATCATTTCTTCCATCCTGGATCTGGATCCTCATCATGTGTCGGCCCGGAGCGAATCGATCTGTTCAGCTTCCTGCAGTTCAGCCCTCTGTGAATGATAACGAATAGATGTGTGTCCTGTGTGTGTGTTCAGGTCCGGCGGCTGGTCTGCGATTCGTCCCGACACAAGCTGTTGGTCCTGGCTGGTCAGTGTGTCGAAGACACCGCGGACATTGTGTTACAGAAAGGCTGCTTCTCTCTCAACCACTTCATCCACATATTTGCCGATGAAGAGGTGAGAAACTGTGTCAGTGGTGTTAGTGAGGTTTGTCTTGTGATGCTGGTCAGCAGACCGTGGCTGCTCTGAAACACATGAAGCTGAACTGACTTCATGAAGTGCTTCATATCACAACAACTAACAAAACAAACAAAAGTCGAAGCGATTGGTCGATTGACAGAGAAACAAATGGCTGCTGCTTGATAACTGATCGATTATTTCAGTCATTTATCAAGAAAAAATAGGTTCCAGCTTCAAGATGTCGCTTCAGACGTCACTCTGACAAACTGGTTTGGCCATTTTTAACAAATCTTTTGACATGCCACAGACCAAAAACCAGTTGATTGCAAAAAGGCAGATGAATTCAAGAAGAAAAAATCGTTAGTTACAAACCTGAAATAAACTCGTTGTTCGATTAAAGCACGTGAACCGTAAATAAAAAGTGGGAACTTCAAGTTGATGTAACTTGAACTGAATTTTCAAATGAAAATAAAACATGACTGAATGTTTGCCTTCACTCGCTGCTGTTGAGTGGATGTGATGGAGACAAATAGCAGGTGGAGCTGATCCTCCAGTCGCTGCCAGTCAACCACCGCAGAAGAAGAGACACAACGAGAGGACGGCAGTCAAAGGTCAAACGATGAAAACATGAAGGAGATCAGACATTTCTGTTCATTTTATGTGTTCATGTGAGGACGGTTACAGCCTCCTCATCATTGCCCAACACAGATCTGACGTTTTCAGCTCGTCACTGAAGAGATGTTTAGTCACATGATTCATGATGTCATCCTTCATTCATTCACCCCGTCTGTTTCTGGTTTGTGCAAACAACAGCTTTCAGAGCTTGGACAGGAAACGCTGTTTACGCTCATTTAGTAAAAGTTTGTTGATGACTTTCTGATCTACGGAGCTCCATTGACAAGTACTTATAAGCACTTCAACCGTCACAAACTGAATAAATACCCTGAATTCATGTAGAGCAAGTGACAACATGGCAGGACTCCTGTTAGCTTCAGTCTGCAGCCACAGGTGTGAGAGCAGGTACAGGAACAGGTGGAACAGGTACAGAAACTTAAGACTGTACGTCTGGTGGGTCGACAAATTTTTGCATTTGTTGCACATCAGGATTTCCTATTGGCCGGGCAGTAATGTTTATTACGAGGTTAACAAAGATGGTGACAACACAAAGTTTACATTGAAAAGAGCTCACCGACTCAAAATGGGAAGGAATAATACCGAAGTGTTAATGTCTTGATGAGATAAACTCCTTTCTCTGTGACTCGTATCGTCTGTGTTGTGCAGGTTTTACGATTTACGCGATTTCCAGATAAATGATGTTATAAAGGCAGATCATTTTAAACGTTGACCAGCCTTTGCTCAGAAAGACGTCCTGTCCTCGTCTAAAAGCTGAAGCTTTGTTTATTGTGATTTTTAGACTGTATTTGAAACACGAGTGTGTGCTGCTTCCAGAGTTCACTGTGAGCGCACACAGTTCCTGTGGTGGCGAGGACCAATCAGAATCTGCTTCCACCGCTTCAAAACAGAGAAGAAGTACATGGAGGTGACGGGGGCTCACCCACATAACTTCACTGAACTTTCTAAATTGCTTTGGGTGATTTCAGTTCTACGACTGAAAATCAGTGCTGGACTGTTTCATTTCAGTTGATATCAGCAATTGATAATTTTACTGACACTTTTTTCATAAAGACCACAAGAAAAAAAGTCGAATTTACTGTTTGGATGTTTTGTCAGTATTGTTGCTGAGTAGCTTGCCTCCATGGACTGTCTGCGGGGGCTGAGGTCATGAAATCAGTTCGTTGTATTCTCGCTCCTGGTCAGGACGGGTTCCTGCTCAGGGTTCTGATATTGTTCAGACTTTAAAAGACCACACAGGCAGACAAAATCTGCCATCTAGGAGAACTGATTTGTCGTTGACAATTTCTTCACCCTCTGTGCTGTCGATGGTGTAACATCACATCAGTTGAACCGTTGGCTGTTAGCGTGTCACTCGTAGCATGCACTGTTATCAAGGGATAGGGTGGTTGAGTTTAAGAGACACGGCGTATTCGTTATGTGCTTTCATGACTGTTTTCATTTAAGTGAAACTGTCAAACGTTCCATCCCACAGTGTTGTTGTTGCTGTTGAGTGTGTCTGTCTGTTGTCGGCACATATCACTATTGCTTTATTGCCCAGGTCTAAAACAAATCAGACAGAGAATACTAATGAATAGGGCCCTCGCCCAGCTCACTGCTTTGGCCCTAAAAATGAAAATTAGCAGCTTATTCTGCTACAGATCAGTCATGGTCCCTCAAAGTCAATACTGCACATTGTTGGAAGTGACGTTTTTATAATCCCACTTGTCCCAGGATTTGTACTGTTCTCATGACTGGCTGCTGTTATCAGTAATCCAAATCAATTAATCAGACTTGTAATTTCTCTGTTTTGATAGGTTGGAGAGTTGTTGAGCTCTGCAGACCCACTGATGAAGGCCAGACTCACCCTCAGCTGTCCAAACTATGGTCTTTGGAAGGACTCTGCGTTGGACAGCCACAACCTGCAAGACTTCATAAACATCCAGATAAACCCTCCCCTCGTCCTCCCAGAAATGGAGGGTCTGCAGGAGTTCACAGAGTACCTCTCCGAGTCGCTGGAGCCTGAGTCGCCCTTCGACCTCCTGGAGCCACCTAGCACCGTAGGATTTCTGAAACTGTCACGGCCCTGTTGCTACATCTTCCCCGGTGGGAGGGGAGACTCTGCCTTCTTTGCTGTTAACGGTTTTAACATCCTAGTGAACGGCGGCTCTGATCCCCGGTCCTGCTTCTGGAAACTGGTTCGACACCTGGACCGAATCGACTCAGTACTCCTGACTCATGTTGGTGTAGACAATCTCCCTGGACTGAACAGTCTCCTGCTGAGGAAAGTTGCAGAGCAGGAGGAAGAGTCTGCTGAATGTCAGGCTGAAGAGGACTGGATGAAAAACCTCATCTCTCCTGAGATCGGGGTGGTCTTCCTCAATGCTCCTGACAGACTGAAGTCCATACAGGCAGATCCCAGCGAGCTGCGGAGTTGTGACCAGGTGGCGCTCACTCTGCAGCACTTAGAAAGACTGGCAATCAAACCTGAACCTGTCAGCCGGTCTAATGGACCCAGTATAGAACCAGTTATCTTGTTTCAAAAGATGGGAGTCGGTCGTCTAGAGCTGTACACACTGAATCCAGTCAGCGGCAGCAAAAACCTTGAAGCTTTAATGCAGATTTGGCCAAACAACGCATCAAATATAAAGGGCTCAGATCTTCCACTACCATGCCTTGTTTCCATTTGTGCTTTGCTGGTCTGGCATCCTTCCAACCCTCAGGAGAAGATCATCCGTGTTCTTTTCCCAGGGTGCACGCCACAGGCCAAAATTCTGGATGGACTTGAAAAACTCAGACATCTAGATTTCCTCAAACATCCGGTTGTGTGTTTTAAGGATCTAGAAACATCCAAAACTGAGAAACAACCTAAAAGAGCAGAGAGTCGTGAAAGCCTTAAGTCTCAATCTAAGGACTTAAGACCCAGTAGTGCCTTGCAGAAAGACAAGCTTGGAAGAGTAGATGTCAAAAAACAGGAGGTGAAAACGAAGCCAAAGGCACCAAGTGACACTGCATTGAAAGAAAAGAATGATGGGGAAGAAAGGCCCAAATTAAAGGATACAGATGCTAAATCAAAGCCACCTAAACCAGCTGAAAAGCTTGTTCCAAAGAAAGATGTGTCAAAAGAAGAGAAAAGGGAAGTGAAAAAGGATGATAAGACCCCTGCTGCTGTTGTAAAGAAAGAACAAAGTGTAGAGAAAAAGAAAGAAGTGATAAAGAAGGAAGCTCTGAGTACAAAACCAAAAAAAGACTTCAAACCTGATCCAAAAAAAGACAGCAAGAAGGATGTAAAAACAGAAGAGAAGAAAACAGCAAAGCCAGCTGTTAAAGAAACGAAGAAAGCAACAAGTGGGGCTTCAAGTGCTGTGTCAACAGCAAGTACAGAACTAAGAAAAGCTTCGGGCAAAAGTGGAACTATAAAGAAAGATGGCACTCTTCCAAAGAAAGATACAAATTCAAATAAAGGGACAAAAGGCAAGCCAGGTTCAAAGGAGCAGGAAAACCGGAAGGAGGCAGATTGCTCCAAGGTGTCCACGTCTGAGGGCATGGCGGCTGAATTTGAGAGACTTAGATTGGAAGATGACAGTGGGAACAGCGGCCAAAACTTGAAGACTACAGCAGGCATGAATACTGATGGAGCGGAGGCCAATGAGAACCAGACCTTGACAGTAGAGAGTCCAGAGCGGTTTCGCTGTATGGAGATAGACAAGGACGTGGTCACTGCCTCATTGAAAGACAGACCAGATGACACCTGCGTGAGCTCAGAGGAAAAGACTCTGGAGTTGTTCTCTCCTGCAGATTCTGCCACCAGCTCTGCAGAACATACCCCTTTCCATCACTCCCCTGAAGAGGACATTCAGGGTTTAGGAGAGGACAGCATCCTTGGAATGAGAGGATCTGATCTGGGCCTTGAGGATTACAACCAGGGAGGTTCTTGTAGAACCTCTGACCTGAGCTCCCTGAGGGAGGGTCTGGAAAACTCCACGTCCTCTCAGGACAAACAGTCCAGTCTTTTGACACTCAGTCCTTTCAAAGACATTATTCCAGACTCCTTCTCCACCATGACCTCCATGCCGGCTGAAGTCTGCTCTCCACACTCTACAGAAGTGGATGAATCCCTGTCTTTTTCTTTAGAGCAAATGCTGCCACCCACAGCAATATCACCCAAAGGACCCATGGGAGACAGAGTCTACTCTAATGGACATGTCAGTGACTCGGACTCCAACACTGGGATCGCCTTACCTCTGAGATCAAACCATAATGGCCGTTGTGGAAATGGATCAGAGGAACACATCCATGGTATGTCAGAACTCCTCTCAGATGTTCCACATGATGTTGATCTCTGCTTGGTGTCACCTTGTGAGTTCCAGCACCCCAAGACTCCAGAGAACCATCAGCAGCATGTCAGCCCTGGCCTCGCCACCTGTACCTCGCCAGACCTCTCCAACAACAATAACCACTCACAGGATCAAAGTAACAGCGACTGCCTGTCGGTCTGCAGCCAGGAAACACCATCCACATCAGTCAGTGAGTCACTCCCGACAGCCACAGACTCTGACGTCCCCCCAAATACAGAGGAATGTCCTTCCATCACAGCAGATATTGACTCTGATGATGATTCCAGTAGCCTTGTCCCGCTCCAATGTCCACAAGATCATCCTAGCCAACGCTACTCCCACATGGGAGGGCAGCTTTCCTCTCATGACCCACCACCAGCCCCAGTCAAAGATTTGCCCCCGTTACCACCCCAGCCTGGAGCCTGCATGGCCGATGCAGAGGCTGACCGTTCAAGCAAAACCCTGAAGAGTTCAGCTGCCAAGACCAAGAAGCCAACAGGTGTGATGCCGAAGGCAAGCACCGGTAGTACCACAACCCAAAATGGAAAGTCCAAGGTCGGCAGTTCCACGGGGTCACTAAAGATGACCTCCAGCCTTGACATAAAGCCGTCATCCCGAAATTCACTTGGAGGCACCAGAATTGGAGCTGCAAAACCTTCATCGTCAGGTAGGCAGGCAAACTCCGGAAAGAGTTCTGTCAAAGAAACAATGCAGTAGAATCTTGTGAAGCTCTGGACCTCAGTGAAATGTTCTCACACAGATTTGATTGAAACTTATGTGTATGAGCAAATCTAAAAATTGGATTCATCTGTGTCTTTTAATTTCCAAATGTTTGTGGATTGTCTGGGACGGTCACTCATATACTTAAATACAGACTTAGTTTTTATGGTTTGTGCCAAATTTCTAAACTCAAATAAAACACATGCTAAAATCACCAGTTAAACATCCTCCAGCAGAGCGAGTTCTTTACGTTTCATTACATTTCCAGAAGTTTGTTCTTGAGTAATAGAACAGCCTGTGATTAGATGATGCTACATGCCACAATTCACAATTTTTGCCTCATTTGAATTCATGAGACCTTTAAAATCGCTGAAATCTGTCATCCTGACCTTGAATTTTCAGGAGCTGGCAGGTTCAAGTCAGGCACGCTTGTCTCCATGTCTTGTGTATGTGCTGCACACCCATCCAGGCTTTCTTTGGGACTCATTGCGTCCCAGAGTCCAGCTCCTGAGATGTTGCTGATGTCCCTGATAGCCGAACAGTGCCGTCACTTTCACACGGGGTACAGTCTGTGTGTGGATTTAGCACTAGCCGAGCCAGTGGTGCACCTGTGTCATCCTGCTCGGTGCTTCATTTCAGTTTAAGGTTTTTCATGCCTCCGTCCTTCACTTGCTCGTCCCTGTCAAGCAAATGTGTTGGCAACACAGTAGCATAACTGCATACAAACAATTTCCAGCAACTTTCTGAAGCTCTTCTTTGTGATTTTGGTATTTTGTTACGCTAATGACTGATTGGCCAGCACGCACATCTAACTTAAAAACAGTCCTGATTCACAGATCGAGTAGTGCCCAAGAGTTTTATTCTCATTGACTTCTGACTTCCCTCCAGCTTCCAGAGCTGCAGCTCCTGAGGGCTCTGTGGTGTACGTGGACCTAGCTTACCTGCCGTCCGGCCGTGCCTCCTCCACCGTGGACGTGGAGTTTTTCAGACGTCTTCGCTCCTTGCATTACATCGTCAGCGGAGACGATCCAGTGAAGGAGGTGGCGATGCGGAGCATCCTGGATGCTCTGCTGGAGGGAAAGAGCAGCTGGCCAGAGGTTCAGGTCAGTAAAAGCACTAAAGGATGTTTGTTTACTTAAAGTTGTTGGATCTGTTCTCTGATTGGTCCATTTCACTGGCCTGTCCTCAGGTGACTCTGATCCCAACCTTTGATTCGCTGGCGATGCACGAGTGGTATCAGGAGACACACGACAGGCAGAGGGAGCTGCTCATCACTGTGCTGGGCAGTAACAGCACCGTGGCCATGCAGGAGGAGACCTTCCCCGCCTGCAAGGTCGAGTTCTAAGCCCCGCCCATCTTACCTCTGACCTCTTCACAGGCGGATGAAGACATGGAGGGAACTTTTGTCCTTGCCATGGTTACAAGCAGACCAGACCAATGACAGGACACGTTCGATCAGGTTTCCTAAATAATCTAAATCCCCGCCCCCGTCGGTGGTGTCATTATAGTGAGCATGCTCAGTTACGCCCTACACAGCTGTCACTGTCAGCACTCTGAAGGTTGATGAGACAGGAGTCCAGTTAAAGATCCACGTGCTGGTCTTTTGAATAAGAAATGGTTTCCTTTACATTTGCACCTGAGTGACATCACTGCATGGTTAGCACCTGTCACTGCTCGTCACTTCCTCACTGCTGGATCAGGACCTTCAGATGACAAGCATTAGCACATCAGCAGGTGGCTGGACGTTAACACTAGCGTCTGAATTTAGTTCAGTCAAGATGTTATGACTTCACATGAAGTCCAGTATTTTATCAATCCGAAGATAATCAACGCAGAACCAGCTCGGACTCTCTGAACCAGCACGGCCCAGAAAAAGAAAAAAATTGTCCGCCTCCTGGAAGCTGCGCTGCGCGTCTCTCGACTTCTTCTCCTCAGAAACACGATGGACGTGGATGTGACGACGAGGTGGAGAGAAGACAAAATACCGGCAGAGTCGTCGTTCATTGAATGACTCCGATCATTGAAACTGAAAACTCGTTTTGATCGATTCTCCATTTTGAATCCAAACCGTGAAGACGCCGACTCGATCAAATAATTCTTCAATCTTGATAATTGTGACGTCTTTATGTTGTAATAACCCAAATCTTTGTTTTGTAATCACGAAATCTTTAACCTCGTCGTTCCGTTCATATGTACGTCGTCTTTATCTCGGAATTAGGAAACTTCTCATAATCACTACATGTTCCACAATGAAGTGATATTTGTCTCCGTTATTCAGTCTTTTTCTCATGGTGAAGAGATTTTTAGCTTCTTGATAAACACGCAGACATAAAGAAAACGACTGCAGAGCTTTTCGTGGAGCGAACGTGGCGTCGTTACAGCCGAGGAGAGAAAAGGTGTCGAAGGTCGTGATCCAGCAGACGCTTTAATGTTGGTGTGTGTTTAAATGAAGACGTTCGTGGGACCACGGCTCTGGGATCAGTGTGATCACGTGAAGGTGTGAACAGGACTGCATGCAGCACAGAGCTCAGATCAGATCTCAGCTGTTTGTTGTGAAGAAGAATCACATTTCCACTTTTAACTTTTACTGTGCGACTCGCTCGTGGTCGTTCTGCTCTGTCATTCAACCAGCAGCTAGAAATATTTCCCCTCAGTTTGTCTGCGGCTGTAAGGACTACATTACCCATGAGCCTCAGCTGCTGTATTGCATTCAGAGCTGAGCTCTGCTCCACAGATGCTGAATTGATCCAGAATATGAAAGTGAATTCATCCAATTAGTTCTCCAAAGACCAGCTTCATCCCGCCGTCATCCGCCTGGTGTGGAGCACTCTGATTGGATGGTTCTAACTGCAGTGTTCTGGGACTTGTAGTCTTTTTCAGAAGACTTAAAGCAGCCGAGGGAAAATCAAGAAATCAGATCAGAACGTTCCACATTTGTTTTTGTACTTTTAATGTTTTTTCTTTCGTTTAGAAACGACGACTGAAACCATGAAGATAAAACCTGATCGTCCTCTCATTTTTATCCCTGCCTCAAAAAACACAAACATTTCGATCTTTAACTTATTTATTTATTTGCTTTTCTTTCTTCGCTTTTACAAATTGTCCTTTTTTCAATTCACGTCTGCGCTTCGATGGGTCTGAACTGCGGTACGAGCTCCTCACCCACTGAACTGAAGTACTTTAAAGGTCTGGCGTGGACCATTTGGTGGCATCTCGTGGCGAGTTTGCAGGTTGAAACCAGCTGGACGGCCTTCGCCTCACCCCCCCGGACAGAGTCTGTCTCTGTCGAGTCAGTGTTTGGTTTGTCCGCTCTGGGCTCCTGTAGAAACATGGCAAGGAGATAAAGAATCGTTCTGAGGTCCGTTCGTACGTACAGGTGATGTGCGCAGAGGAAGACTCAACGATGAATGTCAGATTTCTGCCCGTTGATCCTCGTGAGTCGTCCACGCCGGACCGTCGGTAATATTTGACCGCTAAAGTTTCACGTCCAGTTTTTGTGAATCATCGATGAACCTTGAAGGGCTAAAACACAAACGCTCTGATCTTCACGAAGTTCAGGAGGCAAAGTTTTGATTTATACTTTGAAGCCGAATGCTGAATTTTAATCGTCGTCGTTAAAGGAGCTGTTTATATGAACAGCTGATCCCGGTGCAGCGTGACTGCACAATAAATGTGCTTTGAGCCATAAAGTCTAAATATTTCAACAAAAAAGTTGTAATGATATTTAAATAAAGTCGGAATTTGGAGAAATAAAAGTCACATTTTGAGATGAACGACAGAAAGTCGATTTAAAGACTTTTAATGTTCAGATATTTTCCTCTTTGTTCCATTTCAATGAACAGATAAACTGTATATTTATAATATGATGTGTGTTTTCTACTCAGATAATGATGCCATTCTCAAAATACTTTGAGCTTTTTTTGCAGATGATTGTGACTTTATGTCCTAAAATATTCAGACTTTTCTGGAAATGTTGTGACTTTGATTTCTTCTTTTCTCAGGAAAAGGTCAAAATATTCTTATTTTCTCGGAACATTTTCAGTTTTTCTGCTTTATTCTTGGAATATTTCCAATCTTTCTCCAAATAATGACTCTCTTTTCATAATATTCTCACTTTTAAGACAAACGTCAAAGCCCCCCCCCCCCCCCCCCCCCACACACACACACACAGAGGAAATGTGTGTATTGGAACACTAATTTAAATGATTCTTTCAAAATAAAAGTAGCCCTTTAACAGTGTCTGCAGTGTGTTTTATTATGAAAATTCTGACTCAGAACTACATTTATTCCACAGCAGTACAAAACTGTTGGATGTCAAATATTCAGCGTTCAGAGTCTTTTCTCACTGGTTTAGAATCACTGCATCAGTTCCACTGATTGATTTGTCTGTTGGCTGAATGAAAAGACGTCTTTCGTCTAAAATGGAAACGTTTCATGCTTTACTTATAACCCTAACCCTTTGAGTCTGTGCTCTGCGGTGTGATGCCGCCCTCTGCTGGACAAAACACAACCTTCACTCATACTGGAGAATTGTATGGACTGATCGATCATTTCTCAATTAGATATCAATTTTTATTATCTTTATATTTCTCCAACAAACCTGCAGGTTTATATAGCAGTGAAAGACAAAGTTAGACACTTTGTGTTCATACAGAAACATAAGTAATACTACAGCACAGCATAGTATGAGGCAACAGCAGTACAAGTACTCAAGTACTGCAGTACATCGATGTAACACGGGATATCAAATGTAACAGATAAACACTGATAATCACATTTAAAAACACATCAAATAAAGCAGAAAATGAATGAATGTGTGAAAGACGTGTGGCTGCTATGAAAGCTGCAGTCGGCGAGGTCCTCGACCGCAGAGCCAGCCTGTCAAACGTCTTCATGATGTGTGACAGACTGGATGTGTCTCAGGTCCAAAGGCCGCAGGGACGACCTGCAGAACTGAGGTGGGCTGCCTGAAGGAGTCTCAGTTTCCTCTGTGGCTCCTGTTGGACAGCCTGGACATGGTCTTCTGCCTGTTCAGAAGACCTTTGATGTCTCAGGCAGTCTGCAGTTTCTTGTTCTCTCTCTGTCCCCCCCTCCTCCCCTCCTCTCTCTGTCTCTCTCTGTCCCCCCCTCCTCCCCTCCTCTCCTCTCTCTGTCTCTCTCTGCCCCCCCCTCCTCTCCTCCTCTCCTCTCTCTCTGCTCCCCCTCCTCTCTTCTGTGTCTCCTCTCTCTCTGCCCCCTCTCCTCCTCTCCTCTCTCTGTACCCCTCCTCTCCTCTGTCTCTCCTCCTCCCCTCCTCTCCTCTCTCTGTCTCTCTCTGTCCCCCCCTCCTCTCCTCCTCTCCTCTCTCTCTCTGCCCCCCCTCCTCTCTCTGCCCCCCCTCCTCTCTCTGCTCCCCCTCCTCTCTTCTGTGTCTCCTCTCTCTCTGCCCCCTCTCCTCCTCTCCTCTCTCTGTACCCCTCCTCTCCTCTGTCTTTCCTCCTCCCCTCCTCTCCTCTCTCTGTCTCTCTCTGCCCCCCCGCCCACCCTCATCTCCTCCCCTCCTCTCCTCTCTCTGTCTCTCTCTGCCCCCCCTCCTCTCCTCTGTCTCTCCTCCTCCCCTCCTCTCCTCTGTGTCTCCTCTCTCTCTCTCTCTCTCTGCCCCCCCTCCTCTCCTCTGTCTCTCCTCCTCCCCTCCTCTCCTCTGTCTCCTCTCTCTCTCTGCCCCCCACTCCTCCTCCCCTCCTCCCCTCTCTCTGTCTCTCTCTGCCCCCCCCCCCCCCCCCCCGGTGGGCGGGTCTCTTTTCTCTCTCGGATGTAGACCAGATGATTCGGGCAGTAGCGGACTGATCTGCAGTCTGACATGGAGTGAGTACACTTTTATTTCTTCTCTTTACTAATAATTATTTCTTCTTCTTCTTCTTCTTCTTCTTCTTCTTCTTCTTCTCTTGTGTAATTCTCGGTATGTTTATGACGTGAATGTGCGCGTGCTGTGTCTCGTGTGTCGTCATTGTGCGACATTAGTCCGTCAGACCGCTGAGTCAGGATCTTTAGTGCCGGGAAACAACAGCGGGGCGGGAGGAAAACTGCGCCAAAGTCCAGCTGAGACATGAGCAGAATTAGCGCACAGATGATCCGGAGGAAACTCAGTCGCTGCAGCGGACATTAAAGGGTTAAATCACGTTCAAACTGGGTGGACTGACAAACAGACTGTGCTCTACTTTTCTGGGCGGAAGCAGACCGGACAGAGCTGATCACTCATCAATGAGCAGGACCAGCCTTTATAATTACATATTGATCAGTTTTTGTGCTGAAGGACCTGATTTGTGATCAATATGTCAAGTTAGACATGTTGGGACAAGATAACATCTGGTCGTATTTTCAAAATAAAAGCCTGGACTCAGTCCAGAGTCCTGCTGTAATAATAATAATAATAATAATAATAATAATAATAATAATAATAATAATAATAAACTTCAGTTGTGTAAAACCTTTTTCTGAACATCGAGGTCTATTAAAACACTTAAACGAATTAAAAGAAAGCAAACAAAGCAACCTAAGAAGAAATGAAACAGAAATAAAGTTTTTGTGAGATTTAGTACAATCAGAAATCAAAATTCAGGCTTCTGCCTGAGGAATAGAGCGCTGAAGCAAAGGCAGTGCAGTCTCTGTGGTCTCTGGTCTCTGTGGTCTCTGTGGTCCCTAGTCTCTGTATCTGTGGTCTCTGGTCTCCGTAGTCTCTCTGGTCTCTGTGGTCTCTGGTCTCTGTGTTCTCTGTGGTCTTTGTGGTCTTTGTGGTCTCTGTGGTCTCTAGTCTCTGCGGTCTCTGGTCTCTGTAGTCTCTCTGGTCTCTGTGGTCTCTGGTCTTTGTGGTCTCTGTGTTCTCTGTGGTCTCTGTGGTCTCTAGTCTCTGTGGTCTCTGGTCTCTGGTCTCTGTAGTCTTTGTGGTCTCTGGTGTCTGTGGTCTCTAGTCTCTCTAGTCTCTCTGGTCTGTGGTCTCTGTAGTCTCTGCAGTCTGTGTGGTCTGTGGTCTCTCTGGTCTCTGTAGTCTCTGTGGTCTCTGGTCTGTGTAGTCTCTGTAGTGTTTGTGGTCTCTGTGGTCTCTAGTCTCTCCGGTCTCTGGTGTCTGTGGTCTTTGTGATCTCAGGTCTCTGTGGTCTCTGTAGTCTCTATAGTGTTTGTGGTCTCTGTGGTCTCTAGTCTCTCTTGTCTCAGGTCTTTGTGGTCTCTAGTATCTGTGGTCTCTGTAGTCTCTGTAGTCTCTGTGGTCTCTGGTCTCTGTTGTCTCTGTAGTCTTTGTTGTCTCTAGTCTCTCTGGTCTCTGGTGTCTGTGGTCTCTGAGGTTTTAAAACTTATAGAATGTACAGCAGATGCTTCCCTAAAATAAGCTGTGGTTTTATTTTGAAGGTGAGATTGGCTCACTTCCTGTGTGGAGTGGGTGTGCTGCAGCGGGGGCGGAGCCTCGGGGCGGTTTCATGAGAAGGACACAGATGAGTTCACTGCTTCTGAATGATGACAGAGCAAGTTTTTATCTGAACATCCATATAACACAAAAGGCAACATTTGCTCAGTTTCATGTCTTTTATTGTGAAAGGCAAAGCAGGAAGGAAGGCAATGATTCTTCTTCTTTGGTCAAAATGAGGACTCGTTTTAAACTTACTCTGGTTTAGACTGACTATGGTTTAGACTGACTCTTGTTTTAAACTGATTCTGGTTTAAACTGATTCTGGTTTTAAACTGATTCTGGTTTTAAACTGACTCTGGTTTTAAACTGACTCTGGTTTCAACCTGGTTCTGGTTTCAAACTGATTCTGGTTTCAAACGGATTCTGGTTTTAAACTGATTCTGGTTTTAAACTGACTCAGGTTTCAACCTGGTTCTGGTTTTAAACTGATTCTGGTTTCAAACTGATTCTGGTTTAGACTGACTCTTGTTTTAAACTGATTCTGGTTTCAACCTGGTTCTGGTTTCAAACTGATTCTGGTTTCAAACGGATTCTGGTTTTAAACTGATTCTGGTTTTAAACTGACTCTGGTTTCAACCTGGTTCTGGTTTTAAACTGATTCTGGTTTCAACCTGATTCTGGTTTTAAACTGACTCTGGTTTCAACCTGGTTCTGGTTTTAAACTGATTCTGGTTTCAACCTGATTCTGGTTTTAAACTGACTCTGGTTTACACTGACTGCTTGACTCTTTTTTCTATTTTGTTTGTAGTTTGCAGTTGTTATTTTTATTGTTTTGTAGTTTCTGTGTAGTTTGTAGTTGAGTTACCTTCCTGTCTGCCCAGTGCTGCTGCTCTGCAGTCTGAACTGGTCTCCAGTAGATCCAGTACACACTAAGTTGTCAGTGTTTTTTCTCTGCAGCTCAGAGTGTCTGTTGTTGAGTCCGGTCTCCATGGAGACGGACAGCAGCTTTGTTCAGGATCCTTTGAGTTCAGCTTCACTAAAACAAAACCAGGAAACTGCTGAGCTCAGCGAGTCCAGCTGGTTCCCAGTTTAACTGTTCAACAGCACAAACAGCTGGAGCTCGTAACAGAACCGTCAGGTCAGTCGGTTCTAGAACTTTTTCTTCTGGAACGATTTTCATTCAGTGAAAAGTCAAAAACAAAATGCTTCAGTGTGCAGGTGTGTGTGAGGTCAGTGTGTAGGTGTGTGCAGGTGTGTGTGAAGTCAGTGTGTAGGTGTGTGTGAAGTCAGTGTGTAGGTGTGTGCAGGTGTGTGTGAAGTCAGTGTGTAGGTGTGTGCAGGTGTGTGTGAAGTCAGTGTGCAGGTGTGTGTGAGGTCAGTGTGTAGGTGTGTGCAGGTGTGTGTGAAGTCAGTGTGTAGGTGTGTGTGAAGTCAGTGTGTAGGTGTGTGCAGGTGTGTGTGAAGTCAGTGTGTAGGTGTGTGTGAAGTCAGTGTGTAGGTGTGTGCAGGTGTGTGTGAAGTCAGTGTGCAGGTGTCAGAAGTCAGAAGAAGAATCGGGGAGACATTCCC